>NW_005871302.1:1665643-1756913 GCF_000147115.1 Myotis lucifugus
TTTCTTTTTTTTCTTCATAGCGCGTGCGAGGGAAGAAAGAAAAAGGGGGCGCCTCCCCCCGCCCCCCCCCAAAAAAAAAGATAATCGGGGGCCCGGGCCCGTGGGGGCCCACGGCGTGCTTGGTAAATATTATGGCCACACATCTGGGGGGGGGTTAGGTTTTTTTGGGATTTTTAAAAAAAAAACACCCCTCCTTTGGCGCCTTTTGGGTCCTCCTACCATAGGGGGGGGCAAAGGGTGAAACAGGGCCACGGGGGGGGGGGGGGGGGCGGGGCAGTTGAGGGCGAGAAGGCTGGCAGGCAGAGTGATTAGGGGCGAGAAGGCAGGTAAGCAGGTCCCCCAAGGGGTCCCAGATTGGAGAGGGTGCAGGCCGGGCTAAGGGACACCACCACCCCCCCCCCGCCCCGTGCACGAATTTTGTGCACCGGGCCACTAGTCTAAAAATAAGTGCAAGCAAGACCAAGAACCTGTGCATTATTTATTTTGATAGATATTACCAAAATGCCCTACAAAATGTTGTTCCAATGATACATATTCCCCACATAAGTGCCTGATTTCCCACACTTGAGCATCTACCATCTTTATACATACTTTTCATCCAGTGTGACTAGAGAGACATAAACAAATCTTTACGCAGAAGAGCCAGTGAGACTAGACAAAAAAGGAGAAAAAAAAAAGGCCAGAAATTTGTCTTTCATTAATTAAGTGGAAAAACTCCAGTCAAAAATATATCAGAAATGTTATGTGGTACTTGTCTGTGTACAAGATTTACATATAGTTGTTTCCTTCAGATGTTTGTAAAAGAAGATATTGATAGAAAATAAATTCTGGGGATGTGGAGAGGAAACACAAGGAGAGTAGGTGAGCAACTTGTATTGCAGATTTTATAATTCCAAGGAGACTCAGTTCTGTCTTAGATCAAGATATGTATTAATAACATGTATGAATAAATTCCTCTACATATAATCTGGCCACTTTTATCCAGAGATGATTATCAGCACAGTAAAAAGTCAACTTAGTTCCTTATCTTATCACTGACAAAGGATTCCTATTCAGCTTTTTACCCCAAAATTAATTGGAATAGTGCATGATTCCAGAGGTTATAAAAGTGTTAATAAAGCACATAGGAAGCAACTCTTGATATATTTTAAAAGTGTTTTTTATTTAACAACTGGAATAATGCCTAGCAAGCTGTACTCAATAAGTAACTGTTAATTAAGTTGCTCACACTATCCACTTTGAAAATTACCATCTTCATTTAACAGTATTTGCAAAGGACATCAGGAAACTCTAGGAATATGTGTGTCTGTATGTGTATGAGCTTGAGTATGTGTGTGTGTATGTATGGGAGAATACATTAAGTTTCTAAAAATAAAATATAGACAAACGTTCTCTTTTTACTGTCCTATAATTTGCTATTACAGCTGACCCTTGCACAACATGGCTTTGAATCTCATGGGTCCACTTATAAGCAGAACGTTTTCAATAACTATACAGTTGGCCCTCTGTATCCCCAGGTTTCACATCCCCAGATTCTGTGGATGCGGAGAGCCAAGTCTATGAATTGCTTTACACCATTTTATACAAGGAATTTGAGCATCCTGAGATTTTGGTTTCTACCCACGAGGGTCCTGGAACCAATCCCCCACAGATACTGAGGGATGACTGTAGTTAAGTTTTTGGGGAGTCAAACTTATATATGGATTTTTGACTGTGTGGGGATCAGTGCCCCTAACACCACATTGTTCAATGGTCAATTGTATAAGTATTTATTATATCTTCAGTTGTAGTATGCTATATATGTGAAAAAAAATTTTTAATTTATAATCAGGAAAATGCAGTATATTTAATGCAGTATGTTTGTTTCCAGAAAAAGCTCCGTCTAATTTTATAAGAAACATGGGGAAATACAATTTAGGAACAGTCAATATGAGATTATTCCTAATACATTATTTCTTCTCCTCACCCAAGTAAACCAACCAACCATACCCAGCACTAATTCTCTTAAGAAAACTGCACCCAATTTCTTCTATTATCAGGGGATCAATTTAAGAAACTCACAATTTTAAGCATCTATAGGAAGCACTCAGAATCAAGGCAATCCTTATATATACCTACACATAAAACTAACCAACCACAGAAAGTCCTATGTTGAGGGCCAGGAGCATCTCTTTTATTGATTTTTTTTAAGAGAGAAAGATAGAGATAGAGAGATACAGAGATATAGAGAGAAATAGAGATAGATACACTGATTTGTTGTTCCATTTATTTATGCATTCACTGACTCTTGTATGTGCCCTGACTGTAGATCATACCCACAACCTTGGTGTAATGGGATGACGCTCTAACCAACTTAGCTACTGGCCAGGGCTAGAAGCATCTCTTTTAAAATGAATTGGCCTTGCCCTAGCCAGTTTGGCTCAGTGGATAGAGAGTCGGCCTGTGGACTGAAGGGTCCCGGATTCAATTCCGGTCAAGGGCACACGCCCGGCTTGTGGACTCCATCCCCAGTAGGGGCGTGCAGGAGGCAGCCAATCAATGATTCTTTTTCATCATTGATGTTTCTCTCTCTCTCCCTCTCCCTTCCTCTCTAAAATCAATAAAAATATATTTTTAAAATTTTTAAAAAATAAAATGAGTGGTCTTCTCAACCCTTGTTCTGATTACATAACAAATGATCAATGGGACCCAATGCCAAACACTGGACTCAGAGCACATAATTCCAACAAGGCATCAACTGGGAAAGGGAGTGGGGAATGGAAGTAAATGGGACACAAAGTTAGATAAACGGGTTATTAGGCAAGGGTCCAGCCTATGACATTATCAAAAAGTCATGTGGGAGGTCCCTAAATTCTAATACTAATAAAGAAACCCTTACCTGTAGGCATATGATTTGAATAGGCCCTTTAAGATTGATTGATTGCAGCTGAAGAAAAAGTCGTCTAAGGTGCTAGCAAATTCTACTGAATGGAGTTCAATGTCCTGTCTACCAGACTGAATTCCACATATTTGTAGATAAAAATTTTAGGTTAGGAATTTTCAAATAAAAATTATAAACCAAAGAAAAACAAATATTCCAATCACATAAAGTGGTGGGCCTCAGACTAAAATGAAATAATTACGTCCTTCAATACAATCCACTGTTTCCAAGACACACAATCTGTTTCTTGGACTTGAGACTGGTATTAGGTGGCAATGGATGAAGAAGAAAATAAACAACTACTTGAAATTAATCCAAAAATCAAATCTAAAAACATCCAATTTAACACTGAGCTAGCACATAAGTCAAAAACAAACTAAAACAGTATTTGGTTGGGTTCCCATGTTACATGGCAAGCTACTATGACATAAAAGAAAATAATGGTTCATGATTGGCTATAGACAGTCTGGTAACCAAGATGCATATTTATGGTTTATAGCCCATATTTGCCACAACAGTTTATCCAATCCAATCATGTAATGCAAATAACTTCCAAAAATAAGTACTTTGGGGTGTTTTTTCCATTGTATGAGTTTTGTGGGGTTTTTTTGGTATGAGTTTTTAATGAGCATGTACTCCATACAAGACATAGTAGTCAAGGCACAGTCCAGAGGAATGGATGTGTCTTAGTCTAATGCTGCATAAAACTACTAAAACTTAATGTCCAATGTCCTTGAGAATTCCACATAATTAACCCAATCACTTCTATAAATATTGCACACCTATAAACTTTGACTTTCATAACTTATGTTAAATTTAGCTAATTCAAAATCTATATTATAAAAGGCCTGTGGCCATAACGCTGTAACGACCAGACTCGCCAGGAGGTGCAATGATGGGTCCCACAGCGCCGGCAGGACACTGGGTCTCGCGCGATTTCGCGTGCCGGGCCTCTAGTATCTTTATATTATGTTGGCAATAAAGATGATAGTTATCCTCCTTAGTCTAGAATGAAAGTATGATCTTTATTTCAATTCCTACCATAATTGAAGATGAAAATTTAAAAGTACTGTAGATATCTACAGTGAAGTCATTCACAATTTATTACAGGGAAAAAAAACTAGAGTCAACATAGTGCTCACTATCCAATTTGTAGATTCTTCAGATCCTATGTTGCCTCTCTGTCTTCAAATAGTGATAACCAAGTAGAAAGAGAATAAAGTTAAGCCCACCCATTCTCTTATTTGTAAGCTTGGTCAAAGAATTGGTGATAAAGTTGAGAAGAATTTCTTAAAATGAGGTTTTAGCATTATGAAACGTTTTAATCATAATGTTAAAAGACTATAGGAGAAAAGCACCCACAAAACTCCCAGATAAACTTTGAATGGATTTTTTAAACCATTTTTATGTATTGTAAAATTTCTTTTGTATGAAATTAGAGTCTATGAATTTTGACAAAATTCACATGTAACCACCACCACAATCAAAATAATAAAAGTTTTTGTGTGAATTTTAGGACAATAACCACAAATAAGAGTTATCTACAGGGCTTACATCAAGTCCTGGCCTGTTTGCTCAGTGGGTTAGAATGTTGACCCAAGACTGAAGGGTCTCAGGTTCAAGTCCCGATCAAGGGCACATACCTCGGTTGCAAGTCTGCTCCTGCCCCGGATCAGTGCCAGTGCAGGAGGCAACCAGTTGATGTGTCTCTCTCACACTGATGTTTCTCTCTCTCTCCTCTCCTCCCTCCTTTTCACTCTCTCTAAAAATCAGTGGAAAAAATATCCTCCAGTGAGAATTTAAAGTAAATAAATAAATAAATAAATAAATATCTTACATTAAAACCAAATACAAGCAGATAACACAGGACCTAAAAATTTAAACAAGGATTTACTGAAAATAGAGGAATACAGGCCTCTACTTTAACTCCTGCCTTCTAGCCAATCCAAATCACTACAATCACCCCCATTCCTTTAACTCCCATGGCATCAGTTACTATTTACAAGCGTTTCTCTTCTGTACCACAGACTAACTTCCTACTACGAGACATCTCGTGGCTATCTCAAAGGCATCTCAAACTCATCAAGTCCAAAATGGAAGCCCATCTCTCTCCACCCCCAAAACTTGTCTTCCATAATCCTACCGTTCAACCAAGTACTCAAACTAGAAACCTTAGCGTTAGCCTTAACTCCCCACTCTCCCTCACTACCCCACACCTCTACTTCCTACCCCCCAATTTAGTCAATCATGTCTTGTCAATTTTACCTCAGAAATATATCCCAATAAGCCATTCCTCTTGATCCCCACAATCAACAACCAGCTTAATCAGTTCAGGACATTAGTACACTGCAGTATTACCTTAATTAATGCAAAACTTTCTTGTTTCATTCCTGCAGAATAAGCTGGTTTTTTTTTTCACTGCACCATCTTTGCATGTAGTGTTTCCTCTACCCAGAATGCCTTTTTTTCATCTTTGTAAACATCTACTCTTATCACTCCAAGTAAAATTAAATGCTTCCTCATCGCTCTCAATGTGTAAATCTCTTGCTTTTGTAATTATTGTCTTATTGAGTGTCCCAGGAGGGCCCTTACCTGTGTTATAATCACCTTGCAAGCCTGGTGTCTAGGCAGTGTCCAGCAAATAGTAGATGCCCCGTACTTAATAAATGTGTAAAAAATGAGTAAGTGAATGTATCATGACCCAGATAAAATTATTTCCCTTTGCTATGATTCTATGCTTATCAAGTGATCTTTTGCTTAGTCCAACACAGTAGTTGTATAATTGCAGGCAAGTTACTAAAAACCTCTCTGTGCCTCAAACTCATTACCTGTAAAATACAGGTAAGAATACCTCCCCCATAAGGTTACTGTGAAGAGTAAATGAGTTAAATACATGTAAAATGCTTAGAGCAGTAAGTGCTCAGTAAACATTACCTATTGTTATTAGTTTTTTAATAATACCCAGTGCTAGGAGGGGAATGTACTAAGCAGACACATGTTTTCTTGGTCATGGGAAAGACCATCCCTCAACGTATATGAATAAAGTGATATTCTGGTTTATCTGTCAGCCCCTTGCAGTTTGGTTAGCTACCTTTCCACGAGACCAATCAACTCTGGTGACGATGAAGAAATGGAGTGGATCCTGAATCTTGAAGACCACATTCATCAAATTGACAGCATCCTGAGAGGGCTTGTAAGAAGAGCTAGCTGGTCACCTATGACACCTTACCTAATGTTTTCTCTAAAAGGCAACATTTGGTCAAATATAGTACAATTTAGTGAAAAGAATGCGATGCTATGAAGGAGATGCTTAAAGTATGCCACTAATTAGCTTGAATATGATTGTGTGCTTTAAAGAGGAAGTCTCTGAGTTTTAAAAAGTACTAGCCAGCTCTCAATTATCCACACTAAAGGAGGTGAAAAATTGTATCTGGGCTGAACTAATAATAAAATGTATTTACATAGCTTGGCCATACATTGAAAACATCATGGGAGTGAATTAAACATAAAAGAAGGAAGCCAGTATGAGATAAATTCCTACAGATAATTTACATGATGATAATTTAAAACTGAGTATTATTATATAATTCCTCTCAACCTCACAGCATCCTCTTGAGGCTCAATCTTAGCTATGAAATTCTTTCAAACGAAAATCTCTAAATGTCACTTCGAAATAAAGGATGAGAAGTGAGTTTTTAAAGGTGAATCAATCTAGACCTCGGAAGCCATGAGAGAATCATCCACTTGAGGACTTTTGCTCCCACAAATGTGGAAATGCATTATTGTGCCTAACGAGCCAGAAGTGAGTATCAGCCTAACTACAGGCCAATTTATTTCATAAAATCAAGGTATTTTTGAAAGGTTATGTAACAATTTCAGTGCCAGAAAGTATTTCGGTGACCACCTTGTCTAAACCCTTTAATTTTATAGAAGAAACTGAGATCCACAAAAGTTGCAACATGTCTGTCAAACTACAAAGTAAAATAAATATTTAAGTATTGGGAAGTTCCTATAATTGACATATAGCACTGTATTAGTTTTAGGTGTAAAATATGAGATTTGACATATGTATATAAATTGCAAAATAATTACCACAATAGATTCAGTTAACATCCATTACCACACATAGTTATAAAAAAAAACACATTTTTTCCTTATGATAAGAAATTTTAAGGGCTACAGGAAGTTCATTATTTAAATAATTCACTTAAATAAACAAGCTATATTTCATGTAAATAGAGACTTTAATGTATTCAATGTAATTAAACTGGGCCACATCTATACATCTGCTTTATTTTATAGATCCATACTGTACAACTTCAGATGTCCTAATAATAAAATTGGTTCTCTGGGATATCACTTCAATCCTGTACATTCTCTCCACCACACCATAACAACCATCATCTTTTCCCATTAGTCTACCATTTGTGAGCTCATATGTACAACCATGTGTCTTTTATTTTTTCCATGTGTCTCCCTCAAATTTGTTCATACCATTCCTAAAGCCAGGAATGTTCTCCTACCTCCTATTTGAATACCAAGGTCAAGTTGCACCTTGCCCTTGAAGCTTTTCCTAATCACCCCAGTTCACTCTGAATTCCTATAGTACTTATTGTTACTTTCTTGGTAGTTAGTAAATGTTACTTAGAATACCTTACCTGATAATTAACATAGGATGCCCAGTGTATATGTCTTTGTCTATCCCCCAAATTTTCTTTTGGTAGGTCTAATGAGACCTAGGAATAGGTACTTAAAAATCAAAACAAAATAGCTGATAGAAGAATAAAATTTATTTTTCCCTTTATTAAAATGTCCTTTAATGCTATTTAAATTGCCTTTTAACTATAAAAATACTTAAAGTTGGGAAAACATAGAACATTGCATACCCTTTAGCAAAGAAATTCCTGATCAGTATATAATAACTTATTTATAAGGATGTTCTTCATAGCATAATTTATATGCAAAACTGGAGAAAAAGGAAGTTCATTAGTAGAGAACTGGCCAAATAAAATATGATGCATCTATACAACAGAATTCTACATAGTTACTTTAAAATATTATTTTTTAGTAACATGAAAGATTTTTATATTTTAACTAGAGGCCTGATGCACGAAATTCGTGCAAGGATAGGGTCCCTAGGCCTGGCTAGTGATCTGGGCTGATCTGTTGGGTCCCTTGGCTGGCCTGGAACCTGCAGGCTGGGGGCAGCTCCTGCGTTGAGCGTCTGCCCCTGGTGGTCAGTGTGTGTCATAGCAACCGGTCGTTCCACTGGTTGTTCCGCCATTCACTCAATTTGCCTATTAGGCTTTTATTATATAGAACTTTTTTCTTTATTTTCTTCTATTTTTTCATTACAGAATAAAAACAATCTTTTATTCTGAAAAAAAAGTGTAGATTTTGAAATTACACACAACTCTTTTTAAGAATTTGTGTGTAGCCCTGACTGGTTTGGCTCAGTGGATAGAGCATTGGCCTGCAGACTCAAGGGTCCCAGGTTCGATTCCAGTCAAGGGCATGTACCTTGGTTGTGGGCACATACCCAGTGGGGAGTGTGCAGGAGGCAGCTGATAGATGTTTCTCTCTCATCGATGTTTCTAACTCTCTATCTCTATCCCTTCCTCTCTGTGAAAAAGCAATAAAATATATTTTTTAACACTTGGAGTGCGGGAAACGAGTTAAGTCGGCTCGCGTGAATTGCACCACCACTTAAGAAGTGACATTAACTCGGTTCATATAGATTTGCGGTGGAGTGCGGGAAACGTGTAAACTCGGGCTTAACTTCCCTGCTGTTTTCATGCTAATATTTGTTTGTAATCCACCCTTTTGGTGGATGGAACAAAACCAAAAGACAGAGCCATCTTATATTTTGGCGGGAAAGGGTAATATGCAAATCGACAGAACAGTGGAATGACCGGTCACTATGATGCGCACTGACCACCAGGGGGCAGACGCTCAATGCAGGAGCTGTCCCCTGGTGGTCAATGCGCTCCCACAGGGGGAGCACCGCTCAGCCAGAAGCTGGGCTGATGGCTGGCAAGTGCAGCGGCCCGCCTCCGTGGCAGCGCTAAGGATGTCTGACTGACGGCTCCCTTGTAGGGAGCAGGCTTAAGCCGTCAGTCAAACATCCCTCAAGGGCTCCCGGACTGCAAAAGGGTGCAAGCCAGGCTGAGGGACCCCCCAACCCCCAAGTGCACGAATGTTGTGCACCGAGTCTCTAGTCTGTATAGAATAGGTTTCCATAAGTGGTGACAGATGGCAATAAGTCAAATCATCAAGACAAGTTATATTTCAAAGGTCAACCATCACCACCACCACCACCACCACCACATCATCAGGCCACCAAGGTATACAGGACAACCACTGTTTGATTTAATATCTCTGGTCAACAGATTTGAGTACTGGGGTAAACAAAGTGTCAACACATGCAAAGTCTAACACTAAGGCACTGTGTGTCTTTGTGTTGACAGGATTTCAACGTCAATGCTCCCACAGACATTCCACTTCAGTTACTCATCCACACTCATACCTTAGCAAGGATCTCTTGGAATTTTCTCTACTTTACAGATATCAACTTCTGAATTTTTCCCCCCTGAACTCCTATTCCTTCTACCAAGAGGAAGGGAAGAGTCAAGATGAAAAAACATCAAGTGCAAAAGCCCAGAAAGAGGACCTAGTTGGGTATATTGGAAGAACAGAAGGAAAGCCAGTGCAGCTTTACATGGTGAACAAAGAAAACACTGTACAAGAACAGGCAAGGATCATGTATATTTCAGAGGATCTAACAGGTCATGATAAAGATTTTGGATGTTGTTATTTTCATAAATTTGTCATTCCCATGATTAATAAATTTTATATAAATGAAACCTAAATCTATGTTTCAAACCTCATCTGCTCTTCCAAAACCCAGTGCAATGGATTCAAATTCCTGCCTGCTAGCCAGCCTCTCCTAAGTGTCAATACATGCAAAGTCTAACGTTATCTTTTTTCCAAAACCAGTTCCTCCTGCCTATTTTATATCTGCTAATAGACTGATAATTCATTCAGACTTGATATCACAAAGCTAACTTTCATTACTTCCTAATGTCCACTGCCACTAGATATGGGCTCCACAGGTCCTCAAATCTCCAACCTACCCTTTTCTATTTTAGTCCCCTTGCCACTATCCTTGTTCACACTATCACCAATTCATGTTTAAATTACTGGAATAGGCTAACCAGTCATTTCCCCATCAAATTTACCCTATATGATGTCATTTAGTTACTTGTAAGACCACCAATAAGCAGGTAACATATAAATTTATTAACTCAAGCTCTGACTTCAAGCTCCACTCATATGATATTTAACATATTTATACTTAGCTTCATTCACATCTGAAATTTAACATGTCTAAAATTGAACTCCTAATTTCCGATCTTCCCTCCAAATCCCACACCTACTCCTCCTATTCCTCTATCCCCACTCCTATCTTAGTAAGTGGCACCTCTACCCATCCAATTGCTTGAGCCAGAAACCTGGGAATCATCCTTGACACCTTCTTCTCCCTCAACTCCCACATTCAATCTATAATTAAATGAATTATTTCTTTAACACACTTCTCAAATCCATCTACTTCTCTCCATCGCCTATGCCACTGAATCCCACCTGCACTGATTCTTTTTTTTTCTTTTAAATATATCTGTATTGATTTTAGAGAGGAAGGGAGAGGGAGAGAGACATAGAAACCTCAATGATGCGAGAGAATCATTGATACGCTGCCTCCTGTCACTGGGGATTGAGTCTGCAACTCCGGTATGTGCCGCTGACCAGAATCGAACCTGGGACCCTTCAGCAGGCTGACACTCTATCCACTGAGCCAAACCGGCTAGGGCTGCACAGATTTTTATTTAAGGAACAGCAGCCGAGGCATCAAAAATTTTAAAAGCTCCCCAGCTGATTTTAACGTGCAGTTAAGGGTGAGAACCACTGCTCTACAGGTTCTGGACTCCCACTAACCTCTCTGACCTAATTCTACAACTTTCTCCAGCCAACCTGGCCCTCCTCCTGGTCTCTTGAACTTGCAAGACACATACTGACATTCCTCATGGCTTTTGCCCTTGCTATACCCTCTGTATGGAGTTCTAATTCACTCCTTCACCTCCTATAGATATTTACTCAAATATTACAGTGATTTAGTGAGACGGTCCCTGGCCATTGTATCTAAAACTGCAACCCCATCACCATCCCAACATTCCCTATCTCTCTCTCCAGCTTTATTTTTCTCCTTGGGACTTACCACTTTTTAAAGTACCATATACTTTATTTATTTTGTTTATATACTTCATGAGAGCAGGTATTTTTATGTTTTGATCCTTAACTATATCCCTAGCACCCAGAATAGCATCTGACATGAGGTAGATAATTAATATTTAACTCCACAGCAAGGCCTTCTCAGATTCCCCCAACTAAATTTAATTTCCCTATTATTCCCCTAATACTAACTTATTCCTTTCCTTCATAACATTTACAGTAATTTGTAATTATGTTTATTTGTTGAAGCTCCTTTCCTAGCCTGTAAATTCTATGAGAATAAGGATATTTGGTTTGGTTCACCATTATATGTATACACCATTCCTTATGATTACATGGCAGAGAGTAACTATTTTAAAAAGTAATCAATGGCCGAAACCGGTTTGGCTCAGTGGATAGAGCGTCAACCTGCGGACTGAAAGGTCCCAGGTTCGATTCCAGTCAAGGGCATGTACCTTGGTTGCGGGCATATCCCCAGTAGGATGTGTGCAGGAGGCAGCTGATCGATGTTTCTCTCTCATCGATGTTTCTATCTCTCTATCTCTCTCCCATCCTCTCTGTAAAAAATCAATAAAATAAAATAAAATAAAAACTTAAAAAAAAAAGTAATCAATGGCCCTAGCTAGTCTGGCTCAGTGGATAGAGCATAGGCCTGAGGACTAAAGGGTCCTGGGTTCGATTTCAATCAAGGGCACATGCCTGGGTTGCGGGCCCAATTCCGGTAGGGGGTGTACAGGAGGCAGCCGGTCAATGATTCTCTCTTATCATTGATGTTTCTCTCTCTCTTTCCCTCTCCCTTCCTCTCTGAAATCAATAAAAATATTTTTTTTAAAAAGTAGTCAATGAATGAATTAAGAAATGAATGAGGTCCAACACATTTTCTGAAAGCACGTCTGATCATGTTATTTTTTTCAACCAAAAACTTTCAAAGTCTCTCCATCACTTATCTTGGTAGAAAACCTTACATGTTCTGGGCCAATTTACTTTCTTGCCTTATTTCCCATTATCCCATCTGTCTTTTTGCTTCAGCTATTCTACCCTGTTCGTTATTTCTGGTGCACACCCAACACTAACAAACACTGCATTTCCCCACCTCCACATTTTTGTTCAGGACATTCCTTCTGCCTGAATTCCCTTCCCATCTCTGCCAATTAAAATTCCAGCTTTCAAAATACCTATCCTTCAAAACCCAGCTCAAATGCAACCTTCACAAAGACAGCCCTGACTCCCACCCCAACTCCCCCAACTGAATTATCTCTTCCTCTTCTAAACACCAAAATATATAATACTGGTTTAAACCCCCTACTCTTTTCAGAACATATCCCTCCCCACCTTTCACAAAATCTTTTCTTTATAGTCACTTAAGAGATTTTTGTTGAAATGAAGTCAGATAACGTCATTACTCCCATCTCTGTCATAAACATATTTAAATTAGGAAGGAGGGTTCTCTATAATGACTAAAAGATACAAAGCTGGAATGGCCTGCCCTCCTATGCCTTTTCTGAAAAGGCAAAATCTTTCCAAATGCAATTTTTGGAGCTCAGATTTCAACCGCTTAAAAAAAATGTTAAGCTGCCATGTGCTACTATGATGACATAAATTTCATAAACTATATTAAAATGGTTACCCTCAGATTATCACATACTTGAAAGAATAGCTGGCTGAAAACCTGAATACATACCTTAAACTCTGCTGTCTGAAAACAATAATTACTAGAAGAACATATCTGTTCAATAAGAAATCTGCAACATTTTATGGTATTTTCATTTATACATCATGTTAAGTGACGTTTAGTAACATCCTATTAACCCAGTAGAATTCTACCATGAAACACTTGTTATACCTCAAGTAACATATCTTTGTTTCTCTACCCACACCCACCATAAGGTTGTAGTCCCTAAAGTGTAGTCTGCATATCCCTGGATGGAGGTCCCTTTCAAGAAGTTGGTGAAGTCAAAACTATTTTCATAATACTAAGACATTGCTTGCCTTTTCATTATATTGACATTTCCACTGGTGGTATAAAATCAATAATGGGTAAAACTGCTGATGCTTTAGCATAAATCAAGGTAATGGCATCAAACTGTACTAAAGTCATGTGTCTTTTACCACTACTTACCGATGATTTTAACAAGTCAATTTCAGCCCTAGCTGGTTTGGCTCAGTGGATAGAGCGTTGCCTGTGGACTGAAGGGTCTTGGGTTTGATTCCAGTTCGGGGCGCATGCCCAGGTTACAGGCTCAATCCCCAGTAGGGGGCATGCAAGAAGCAGCCGATCAATGATTCTCTCTGATCATTGATGTTTCTATCTCTTTCTCTCTCTCCCTCTCCCTTCCTCTCTGAAATCAATAAAAATATATTTAACAAAAAAAATAAGTAAAAAGTCTATTTCACTTAAGAATGTTCCTGATGAAGGAATAAAAATTATTAATTTTATAATTCTAAAACCTTGAGTATGGGTCTTTGTGGGGAGCCGATATAGGGTTAAGCCTCGGACTGACCTGTTGGCAAAGTCACAAATAAGTCTTCTTCCGAGTCTTAAACAACCCAATCTGAGAGGTGGCCACTGATTTACACGTGCTGTCATTTAAAAAATAAAAATGGGGGAATTTGCCGGAAGCCGGTCCACCCTTGCTGCTTGACACAGTCGCTGCAGGGAAGAAATATCTGCACAGCTTATGTTTCAAGGGACCTGGCGTATATGGCATAGGTTTGCTCCCCCTCTTAGTGCTATGTGTTTTAAACAGGACCACCTCCCCGAGAAAGGTTGTTTCCCCAGGTTAGGGATTAACAGGACTAAGAAGAGAATAAATCAGTAAATCCCCCTAGTGTTACAGAAATACCATGTACTACTTATGAAGAACTTGGACTAAGACTGTTGGCAATAAATTTGGGACTTGTTGGGCCCACATCCCCAGGGGTCTGCCCACCAGGGAAAGCACCAAAGCCTATACCCCTGGAGATCCACCGACACAGGGCAGTCCCAGGGAAGGCAAGCAGCGAGGCTGGGAGGACATAACCTTTACTGGGTAGGATAATCTCCTTCAGTCACTTCCTTGTAGCCTATCAGTAGAGCAGTGACCTTGGAATAGCCCTTGTAATGGAACACAGAGATTAACCTAGACAAGATTAAAATCAACAGAACTAGCCCTAACTGGTTTGGTTCAGGGGATAGAGCCTTGGCCTGCGGACTGAAGGGTCCCAGGTTCGATTCCGGTCAAGGGCATGTACCTTGGTTGTGGGCACATCCCCAATAGGAGGTGTGCAGGAGGCAGCTGATCGATGTTTCTCTCTCATCGATGTTTCTAACTCTCTATTCCTCTCCCTTCCTCTCTGTAAAAAATTCAATAAAATATATATATTTTTAAAAAAATCAACAGAACTAGAGACAGGATTTTTGGCAAAGGTCAGATAAGAAACAAGGAACTGTAGAACGTTACCCAAAACATACCATGATGTGATTATAGAGGCATGCTTATAGGATCAAATAGTATAAATACAGATGTAATAGGAGAATTAAAAAAAGAACCTCACTATGCTGATCAACTGAACGCTGTCTCCATGTCATTCCTTCTTCGCCAACTCCGTCCACACCTTTGGGAACCCCTGGACCTGCTGGGGCTGGACCCCAACAGGTCTTTTAAAAATTGTGTAATGAAATGAGTATGCAAAAAGCACTTCTACAGGATACTCAAGTATAATGGTTGTCTCAAGGAAAAGCACTTGTGACTCTGAGTTTTAAGTTGAACTAACTGCTTTTTTAACAGAACACTACTTTTACTTGGAACAAAGCACAAACTGTGGTTATTCAGATATGACTATGTAGCAGACATTTTCTTGAAAATGAAGCGAGTCTGTCACTTCAAAAAAAACTGACAGTACTTGTTGCCAATGATAAAATCAGAACTTTTAATCAAGAATTAGAATTTTGGAAATCGTGTAGCTGCTTGACAGATTCCAGTAACCTTCCTGATGAGAAGGATGATGATATTAACTAATGTGGTTTTTAAATATGGCACTATAAAATGTGTCATTTGAAAAATCTGCTTAACTCAATGAACCAG
This sequence comes from Myotis lucifugus, assembly GCF_000147115.1. Taxonomy (NCBI): domain Eukaryota; kingdom Metazoa; phylum Chordata; class Mammalia; order Chiroptera; family Vespertilionidae; genus Myotis; species Myotis lucifugus. The sequence continues at coordinate 1,680,914 of NW_005871302.1, forward strand.
TATTTCCCAAACAACCAATGCATGATAATATAAAATCATGTATAGGTAAAAGATCCATTCAAAGTGCAAGACAGACCAATGGATTTTAATGTAACAGTAACATCAATATTAGTTCAGATTCCACACTACAACGTTTAAGAAACTACCAACTGTAAAATTTGGTGTAGTATATGAAAGGGCGAGGACTACGCCCTCCATCTTGCCCCAGGGTAAGGGCTACGCCCTCCATCTTACCCTGGATCCTCCATTTTTGGGCAGCCATGTGCTCGGCAAGGCTTCTTCCCGGAAGCCCAGGCCTCTGCTAGCCACACCCAGGACTTCTTTAAACTAACCAATGACAATCAAGGGAAGTGCACGCCATAGATATGACCACATCCTGTGTAACAAGACACCGACTTGCGCCTGGCCAATCAGCAGGGCCCACAGTCCTTTCTCCTCCCCTTATTCCAACCACCTATAAAACCCCTCTTCCCACAGGGCTAGCTCTCTCTGCCACTTGCTGCTGCGTCAGTAAGGAGGGTAGGGGAGCCAAGCCCGGGTTTGAATAAAGACTCTTATGCTTTTGCATCGGACATGGCTGGCTCCCTGGTGTGGTTTCTTGGGGATCCTGAAATCTGGGCATAACAGTATATAGAAGAATATGCACAATTGTCTAAAAATACTCCTTTTTCCAACTACCTCTTTCATTCTTTTTTTAAACTCTCACCTGAGGATATTTTTCCCATTGATTTTTAGACAGAGTGGAGCAGGAGGGAGGAGGGGAAGAGAGAGAGAAAGAGTCATTGATTGGTTGCCTCCCACATGCACATTGGGGGCCAGGGAAGGCCAGGGCTGGGGATCCAACCTGCAACTGAGGTACTGTCCTTGACTAGGAATCCAACCCACAACCCTTTGATGTATGGAATGACGCTCCAACTAACAGAGCCACCCGGCCAGGGTCCAACTACATCTTTTGAGGCCATATTTTCTTCATATACTTTAACCAAAACAATCTATTATATCAGATTGAATATAGAAGTAGATATGAGAATTTAGTTGTCTTCTATTAAGTGGATATTTAGATTTGCAAAAATGTTTTTAAAAATGCCACTCTTCTCACTAATTTTTAAAAATATACATTTTATTGATTTTTTACAGAGAGGAAGGGAGAGGGAAATCGAACCTGGGACCCTTCAGTCCGCAGGCCGACGCTCTATCCACTGAGCCAAACCAGTTAGGGCCTCACTAATTTTTTTAAAGTTACTTTATAAAAATATATTATTTATGTTAACATGATATAGGTGTGTTTTTTAAAGCAATCATATTTCTAAAAATGTTTTCCCATTTTGTTTTCTAATTTGGTCAATATCAACAGATATACACTATACAAACAAAAGTTCTTTGGGGTCCTCAGTAATTTTCAGAGTATACCTGGGAAAGAGTCCTGAGATCAAAAAGTTTGAGAACCACTGCTTTAAAATAATTTTCCTTTTATTCAAACCACTTCCAACATTGCTGTTTATACCAAATCTCCCTTCCCCCGTCCTCAACCACAGTTGAACCTGGGAAAGATATCTGGCCCAAGGGAAATCAAGCCTTAGACTGACCAAATCAGATATCACTCAGGAATCTGAATTAAGCCTCATGGATACTGAGATCTATTTATGGTGGAACACTAGACTGCTAAAGCCCATGGAATTGTTTTTGTTCCAGCCCTTGCTGAAGTCTGGTTGTTCAGGTTTTCCTTAAGTTCTATGACAGCTACTTCCTTTTGATAAATCTTTTATATGAGCTATTTTAAATAAGTTTCTTTTCCTCCATTTAAAAGATCAGATACCCTCAAATGAAAATCATTCCCCCAAAAAACCTAAAAATTAAATGGAAATTATAGGCTCATTCACAAGAAACAAACTTAATGATCAGCTGCTAGATAAGGGAGGCTTGATTTCTTTTCTTTATTGAAGAAAGCCATTCTATATATCACGATACCTTAGATAGCATATGGCTTCATTAAAATATACCAATCCTGCCAAACCGGTTTGGCTCAGTGGATAGAGCGTCAGCCTGTGGACTGAAGGGTCCCAGGTTCGATTCCGGTCAAGGGCATGTACCTTGGTTGCGGGCACATCCCCAGTGGGAGGTGTGCAGGAGGCAGCTGGTCGATGTTTCTCTCTCATCGATGTTTCTAACTCTCTATCCCTCTCCCTTCCTCTCTGTAAAAAATCAATAAAAATATATTTAAAAATAAAATATACCAATCCGACAGGGTTTTTCAGGGAGGTTGATAAACAGAAAAAGAACAAGGTTAGCGGGACTTGTCCTACCCAATATGAACAATTATTACAAAGCTATGATAATTAAGACATGCAAACAGACTCATGGTACAGGGTAGAGAATGCAGGTATAAACACTCATGTTTTGTGGAAACATAAAATGGTAAGGGACAGACATGAATATTTAATAAATGATGCTGGGACAGCGGGTTATCCTTATGGAAAGAAAACTAAATTCCGACTTCAGGCTTATTCTTATGGGGGAAAAATTAGATCCCTATTTCACACCAAATATCAAAATAAATTCTAGGTAGAATAGAGACCTAAATGTGAAAAGCAAAACTTTAAAGCTTTTAGAAGAAAATATGGTATGTAACTATTACCTCAGTATAGAGGAGGAGTCCTTCATTCAGATAAAAAAAACAACAACACACTACAAAAGAGAAACATAATAAATCTAACTCTGTTAAAGATTAAAGTTTAGTTTCATTAAAAGAATAAAGTAAAAAAAAAAAAACAAATTAAAACACACCCATTAGGATGACCACTATTAAAAAACAACAACACAGAAAATAACATGTTGGGGAGGATGTAGAGAAATTGGAATCTTTGTGTATTATTGGTAGGAATGTGAAATAGAGCAGCCACTACATTAAACAGCATGGCAGTTCCTCAAAAAAATTTAAAAAGAGAATTACCATATGATTCAGCACTTCCACTTCTGAGTATACTAGTATATCCAAAAGAATTGAAGCAGGGTCTCAAAGAGGTATGTTTACACCTTTATTATTCACAACAGCCAAAAGGTGGAAGCAATCCAAGTGTCTGTTGACATATGAATAAACAAAATGTGGTATACACATACAATGAAATATTATTCAGCTTTAAAGAGGAAGGAAATTCTAACACATGCTACAACATGGACATTGTGCTAAGTGAAAGAAGCCACATACAATCGGGCAAATACTGCATGATTCCACTCATATATGACATAACTAAAGTAGTCAAAATCACAGAAACAGTAAGTAGTACCTGTTTCTAAATACCAATTAAGAATTACATAAATCTCAAATTAAGGAGATGAATGATTACATATACATTTTTTCTTACAGATAAATAAATAAGACAGACAGATGGAAGGAATCAGAGGCTTTCAGAAAAGTACTACAAGTCCTTCTTTGATGTAGCTGGTGCCACAGCAAGAAGATTTATGACAACAGCTTCTTAGAAAGAAACAGACAAGAAAAAAGGTCCTCATGTTAAATAAGGGCTAATGACTGAATGTTTAACCCCCACTCCGAGGTCTGCACCTAGCTCTCTCAAAGTGGCATGGCCAGCTTTGCCACACAGAGCAGGTAGGCAACTCCTGCTCTATTAAAACATGACCATAGCTGTAGGAATGAAGACCTAAGCAATTCCTAAAGAGGCTATACTCTAGAATATTTTTACCTATAATGTGAGCTTATCGAAAACAAAAGTAAAAGAAACCAGTGGATCTTAGCAAATGTGTCAGCATAGCCTTTCAGAGTGATTCACCATGCCTGAAAACAAACACAAAGAAACAGGTGTGCTTCCCTGAATACACAGCCAGAATTTAATATGGGGCCAGTATTGTTTTATAAAACCAGGTTGAGACTAACCTTATAAAATCTGAAAGTAAATATGACAAGATGGTGAAAAGAAAAATGGAGTTCAGATAAATATCAGAATACTGTTACTGTCATTTGAGTAATCTGAAATCAGTTTACTCAAATAAGATTACTCAAAATACCACTACATCATAAGAGTCCAATAAAACATTTTCTGCTAAGGTAGGAATTAGTCCAGCCCTTAAATCCAGCTTTAGAATGCAGTTCCACTGTATCTTTCATTTGTATTAACCTTTATTAGTGTGATGGAGTTCCAGAAAACACAGAATGCACCAACATTTCTCCTGAGTCTACGGTACACAATAGAAATCCATAGGATTCAGCACTGTTCCAGAGCCTGAGTTAAGACAGCTAGATATTATAGTTCATGGCCTATCTGAAAATTTACCCTAATTAAGAACAATTTGTCTCACTCCTTTTTTATTATGAAAATCTAGTAATAATGAAAAAAATATGCTACTACAGCATAATCTTACATAACACTCCAACTGTGTGGAGAAATGCACGTAAACAAAGAAAAAAGAGGAAAGACAAATATATACTTGTGCACACACACAAAGATGTTTTTATATAACAATCAAACTTCCACATCTCTCAGAAAGCTTATAAACACAATTTCAGTCTCTAAATTTCATTTTGTGTACCTTTCATCTCAGAAAAAACGCAAGGCTACTCATGAGAGAAGAAATTCCCCAGTCTCTTCTACAGCTAGCCTTATATTAAGGGCGGGAGTAGGGGGTGGGGGAGGCATGGGGAGTGGGGGAGTGTAAGGAAGCAATACTCTCTTCTGCTGGAGATACTACCTGTCTTTCACAGAGTATTCAAGACAAGGAATCTGTGAGGTCTAAGATCCAGAATCCAGCAATGCCAGTGGCACTGAAATGAGTCAAACACTAGGTGCATTGTATTAAAATAAAGACATTTCTAGTTTTTAGAATTTGGTTCCAGAAGCTCCATAGGGAGATGAACAACGTAATTTATTAAAAGGAAAGAAAATGTGAAACATACACACATATACACACACACATACACACACACAGGCAAAGGTTCCACATCTGGGACAGGAAAATACAGTGAGCCAGGAACTTCTTGTACTAGAAGGCAAGGAAGTGCTCATAAACCAAGTTTAAAGGGCTCCCACTGGCCAAATATGGGACATCTTGAACATCCAAGAAAAGTGATTTTTGGTAAAACATAGAGTAAATTAAAATTCATAAGTTTATAATAATACTAAAACAAAAAGCAAGAAAAAGAAATAATTCGCCACCATCAGCGGTGGTTATTATATCGTCTCCTTACTCAAAAAAATTGTTAAAGGGAAAATTAAGAATTTACCTGAACTTTTTGGTAGAAATTATAATCTATTCCTGATGAGGGAAAGTTACAAAATATTGGGGGAATGAGAATTAGAAAATTACCATTTTGCAACAACCAAAGAAATAACTGGCAAGGATCATCATCATTAGATGAAAGGATGCTGGAGAAATATAATAATATGGTGCCAAAGTGTCACCACTCTACAGATTACTTGCTAATTACAAAGAAAAAAAAGTCTTTACAATGGAAACACAAGGTATTTATCATCTTTAAAAATGATCAAACAAACTCAGCATCATTACTCTAGTGCAGTGATGGCGAACCTTTTGAACTCGGCGTGTCAGTATTTTGAAAAACCCTAACTTAACTCTGGTGCCCTGTCACATATAGAAATTTTTTGATATTTGCAACCATAGTAAAACAAAGACTTATATTTTTGATATTTATTTTATATATTTAAATGCCATTTAACAAAGAAAAATCAACCAAAAAATGAGTTCGCGTGTCACCTCTGACAAGCGTGTCATAGGTTCGCCATCACTGCAGTGGGACATTACAACATACGTTTCTCTTATTGTGATGCAAAATGAAGTACAGAGCAAAACCTATGAAGTAATTCTTCTCATGTGGCTTCTATAGGATGTCCCAAAAAAATGTATAAACACTTTGAATAATTATAAAGGCAGTGTTTATTAAAATACATTTCATTTTCAAAACTGAACTAACAGCTGTTAAAGTGTGCATACATTTTGGGGGACACCCTGTATATAAACTGTTCTAGATTTTAAAAGAGACTAAGGGCATGTTTGCAGGAAAAATAATACAAATAACTAAAAGGTTCATCTTCAAGATAACTAGGAAAATCTGAATATGAACTGAATATTAGATGGTATTAGGAAATTACCATTAATTGCCTAAACTGTGGCAATTGGCAATGTATTGTAAGAACAATTAAGTAAAACAATGTATTTTAAGAAGCATCTCACATATTTAAAGTATTAAAGTATTAAGGTGTTATGTCTGCAATATAACAATGTGTATATATATAAACATACATGCACATATATAAAGCAAATACAGCAAAATGTGAACAACTGTGGAATCTAGGGGATAACTGTACTAGTCTTTCAATTTTTCTGTATGTTTAAATTTTTCACTTAAACAGTTGTAAAAAGGCAGGGGGTAGGGACTCAAAATGCACTTCTTCCAGGAAGGCACCCCAAATAAACTCTTCGTAAACCCTTAGTCCCTTATTTACAAAGTCCTCTCAGCATAAAACGCAACATATTAATGTTCCCTTATTATTTCATATGTTCAGTAGATTTAGTTTTCCAACAAGACTGTAAGCTCCTTCAGGAACAGATCTTTTCATTCTTTTCTATTTCCTCACAGCTCATAGTCAAGTATTCTGCAATCAACAGGCTTTTAAAAAGTACTAGTGCCAATATTCTGCATAGGTGCTCAGTAAAGCACCTTAAGTGAGTTAGCATTTCAATTCCTCAACAGAATGGCAATTCACTTGTATAAACTGTTTTTGAATCACAGCTATCAAAAGATTTTAAAACCTCACTTATGGGCTTATAGAACTTCACCTAGAAAAACTGGCATCTAAAAGTTAAAGAAACTAGAATACAGGTTTTACAAGTCTTCCTAACACTGTCATGGGTTTGCTGTGTTATCCAGGCATATGACTTTATTCCCATGACATTATTCTTCAGTTGAACAATATATCCTACCACCACCCCCATCTGCAAAGCAGAGACAGTATTTATCCACACCTTCTGGATGTAATGAAGCTTAACATGCTACATAATTAACTTTAAAATCTTAAATAAAAGACTGCACATAGATTTTTACAAATAATTTTAAATCCTCACCCGAGCACATGCTTATTGATTTGAGAGAGAGGGAGAGAGAGGAGAGAGAAACATCAAAAGGCTGCCTTCCTGCAGGCACCCCAACCGGGGCTGGACCCACAACCTAGGTATGTGACAGGGAATCAAACCCACAACCCACAACCTTTCCAAGTACAGGATGACACTCCAACCAACTGAGCCACATGCCAGGACTAGATAAAAAATTCTGACAATACAGTGTTGATGAGGAAAGAGGCAGACTCATACTCTGCTAGCAGGAATATAAATCCATACAACCTTTATGGAAAGCACTTCCACTATGAATTTACCCATGACACCCATGTACATAAAATCTACATGTAAGAAATTAATTGAAGCTCTGGAAATAACCTAAGTATCCAATAAAAACAGCTGGATGAATTATGGTACATCTATACAATGGAATACCTACCAGCTTTCAAAAAGAGGTACTCTATGTACTGTATTAACTGATGGCCAAGATATATTAAATGAAAACGCAAAGTACAGAATAATGGGTATAGTTTCTTACCATGTGCATAAAACAACAATTAACAAAAGCACCAAAGAATATGTAGTTGTATACACTTGTAAAAGCACTGACTATCTCTGAAAGGGTAAATAAGATACAGGTTACAACAATTTCCTTTGGGGAGGGTAACTAGATGGATGAAAGGAGGATAGTACAAAAGAGATTTTTCACTCTCTCTGTGTACCTTTTAAATTTTGTTTTATAAGTATGTACATGTTACCCGTTTTAAAGAGTTATGTTTTTAAACATGGCTCTGCACCAGTAAGAATTATCTAATGATACTCATCTTAATCCTAAAAGCATATCATGCCTTAGTATCATAACAATTTTAAATGAGGCTTCAAATTGAACCAGGTAAAAACAAAGCATTCTAAAAGACAGAGGCCCGCAGAGAAAAGAAATGGACAGTGATTACCTCAATAGTTTCACTTCAAGGTTTTAGCCCAGAACCTGATCAAAGTCTGGACATAGCATTAATCATCTTCAAGTACCAAACTAACCACTATGAAGAGCTCTAAAAGGAGAAGTCACTAAAGTACCAAGTGGACACCAACCACCCCCACCCCAAGCGGGGAATTGTCACAATAATTTAGCACTCCTCATATTCACATAAGGGGAAAAAAGATGAGTTTCCACCTCTTTCCCAGGGCAAGGATAACATATGCCCCCAAATTCCTATGCTTCTTCTGTGTCATCTCTTGGCTCCACTGCAACCACATGGCAACAGAAAACAGCACAAAAGACAGCTGAACCATGCAAAGGCCAGAGTTAAATGAGGAAGTGAAAAAACAATGTATACTTTAAAGCCCAAGAACATAAGGTCCTACATTTAAAAATGGCAGCCGAAAAAGCCTTAGCAAAGAATACCAAAGAAAGAACACAAAGGAAAAAGAACAGAAAAGAAGGCTTACTAATAGATCCCATTCCCAATTATTCACACAGGTGACATGGTTGGTAAAGATAACTGAAAAACACAAAAAATACGCACCCCCCCCCCCTCAAGCCCCGTGCCCAACAATTTAGTTATTCATTTCAGTGCTTTTCAGCACACCTTCAATTTGTAAGAGTTTATCATTCCCTCAAACCTGTTCTGATGGCAGAGGTAAGAAACAGCAAAGTATGCAAAAGAGTGGCAACACGGGAAGAAATTAAAGAACCATGGATAATCGGCCAACTGAAAACCCCGGGCCTAGATCACTGAAATATTCCTGTACTTTAAAGTTCCTAGTTTTAAATTGCTGTTTGTTACGTTACTTAGAGTTAAAACCTGCCCTGGGTAAGATACCATCCACCAGTAGTTTCAGATTGCTTTTGTTTTCATGTGACCTTCGCAGAGCATCAATAATGTACAGCTAAAACGAAAGTGCTAAGGAAGATCTTCTTTTACAAAGAAAGAGGTAAATAGGTCACACAAATAAGAAGGCTGGAGAGAACCCTGATATCTTGATTTACAACGACTACTCTAAGCCTTACATTGTGTGTTCTTTCTCTACACCTTAACTAGTTCTGTGACGATAACTAGGAATTTTGCTAAAAGGAAACCCCCTCTTGCTTTCCTTTTTATGACCCTTAGTCCTCCTCTGAAAGCCTTCCAAAATCCCCTGCCATAATAATTGAATGGGTTTGGGCACCTACTTATTCCAAAATTCAGGGGATGTTTGCGTTAAAGATACAGCATGGGAGTAAAGTATGGGAGTAAAGAAAAGTAATGGTAGAACCAGAAGTTGTAGTCACAGTTTCAAAAGAAGGGTCAGCGTGGGACACGTTGGCTCTGGGAAGCGTTTGTAGCCTGTGAGTCACTTAGGCAACCCCGGATGCAAACAGTGCTTTGACAATAAGCCCCTCGGATCACGTAAATTCTCCCTCTGGGACAGGAGCAACAGGCTCGCTATCTGGCAGTAAGTCTCGCCCGCAGCCTGGGAAGAAGGCGGGCGCGTGGTCAAGGGGCTCTTTTATCCCGCAGGTCCCTGCAACACAGTGGTGCGCATGCGCCCGGAGGGCAGCGAACAAGCACCCCGAGCTCCTTCGCGCTCGCGCATGCGCAGTCACCCATCTCGCCGCAGGCGACAGCTCTCTATTTGGCAAGGGGGATGGGACTGGGAAAATTATGTGGGGGGGCTGAAGGCAGGGGGCGCGTTTGTGTCTCCTGAATGCTTCGAATTGGGAGAAGGAACGGTTGATGAGGCTCTGGCATTTACAAGCCACGTAACCCGGGATGTGGGATATGGGGCAGAGAAGAGTATATGTGTGGCAGGAGGAGGGGGGGGCGGGGGGAGTAGGGGTCAGTCACCTCTTAAGGGAGGCGCCCCCCACTCCGACAGGACAACCCTCTCCCTCGACTCTCCTCCCCCCCACTCACCTCAGAGCGGCGGCGACAGCTGCTGGTCCCCGTCCCCCTGCGCTCGCCTCATACTGTCCGCAACATCCGGGACCTGCGGGACCGCCGATACACAAATACACACACACTCGGAACGCGCACACTCACACACTCACACACACACACACACCCGGACACACACCGGCCGGGGCGTCGTGGCGTCAGCACGTCAACGCAGCGAGCGCGCACCCGCCGAGCCCCACCCCGCGCGGCCTCTCCACTCTACTCCCCTCCCTGGGCTCTCCGGTCCCGCCTCCCTCTCCCTCAAGACTCCGCCTACTTGCCCCTGCGCGCATGCGTCCCGGGGGTCTCCGGGCCGGAGATCTGAAGAGAAGTCGGGGCCTCGGAAGAAAGAGGCGGGAACTGAAGGGGGTCGCGTGCAGGGCCCCCGCGGGCTTCGCCGAGGTGCGAGGACCAACTGGAGGCGCACCGAGGGGAGGGCGGGGTGGGCCGCGTAACAATGACGGCATTTCACAGCAGCATCTTATATTTGCGAGTCATTTATGAATTACCAATGGCTTTTCCTTGCATTGCCTGTTTTTTTCCTAACCAGCTGTCAGAATGTTTTTCAGACTTTATGATAATGCTGGAGACCCTTGTCAGTAACTTCACATTGAGCATTTGGAAGCAAAAACTTAGAAGGACCGCTTTGGGGGGCGGCCGGGGAGCCTGTCGGTGGCTTCCCTGAAAGGAGCTGACCCGGCGACATGCTGCTGCCGCGGGTCCTGGCTCCCAGGGATCAATGACTCCTGCGGTTGTGAAAGAAAAAAGTCTGTGTCTGGGTCCTGCAAGGAAAAAAAAAAAAAGTCATCTCCCGGTTACAGTCGCGTCAGTGATGGGATAGTCGTCATTGCTACAATTCTTTAAACTTTAAAAATTATTCTTACCGAATCGAGCCAAACAACCCAGAGCAGGCGCCAGCTCCTTTACATACACGCAGATGAGACCGTCAGCAGAGCGTGTGGATCGGGGGGGGGGGGGCGCGGGGGACGGCGTGTGGGTCCCGGGTGACGGCTTCGGGAAGCCCTGCGGCCGGGGGACCCAGGTGGCGGGCGGGGGTCCTGAGCAAAGCCCCGGGGTTCGGGTTCGGGTTCGGGGAGAAACCCCTGACAGCCCCAGGCTGCCCTCCACTTTCCAGGACGCACGCAGCCCCTGTCCCCCCACAGCTCAGCGTGTTCCAGGAGCCACGGACGCAACAGCCGGACGCCTGGAGCTCGCCCGGCCGAGTTGCAGGGACCCTGGTCAAGAGGTGGGGATCCTCCGTCCGACAAGGGCGTGGCATTACCCTGCGGGCCCTCCTGACACAGAAAGAGCTTTGTCACCCCTCAGGCTGGTGCCGGTAAACTTTCCCCTTCGATTTCACTCCAGTCATCCCCAACATTCATCCCTTTGGCCGGAGCCAGCAAGGGTTTCAGTCCTTGTGACAGTTCACAGGGCCCCACAGGTCGCCCGGGAACCGGGATCAGTGACGGGTCAGTCCTCCACTTGAGATGGCACAGGACGGCAGCAAAGAAAGAAGAGGAGGCCTGCACTCATTCCTTGGAGGCAGGAGCGTGGAGGTGGGGAAGGGATGCAAGAAGAGGAAACTGGAGCCCATGGCAATATACTCCCCACTTGGGCTAATCCTGACAGTTTGGTTTTATTCTGCCTGGGGCCTGGGAGGGGGCGCCTGGGTGCCAGTGAGTCCGCCAGCAGCTGTCCAGGCTGGGTCTGAGTCCCCAGAGACCTGGAAGGACAGTAGCGTCCTGGCCCCATCTGCAGCCTGGTGCCATGAGGCTCCCATTCCACGGTGGGGACCATACCGCCCGCCTGAGATGTGCTACCACCGGCCTCTGCACAAAGGACTTTGATTTGGTGTGGATCTGATTAAATGACTGTAGATGTCCTTGGAAGCCCTGGGTGGAAGAATTTTAAACAGCTTCTCCTTTTTAATATGCACTTCCTCTTCGGTTTAATTATTTTGTTCCTACATTTTCTCTTTCAATTTACTAAAATCTAGAAATGTAATTAGAGCAGAGGCTGGGCTCAGAGAAAGCTGCCAGGATTTCTACAGCATGATTAAATATACTAGGCATCCCTTTAGTGTGGGACTGAAAAAATAGGGATTCTCATTATTATCTTTCCTTCCACAGGAAAAATCGGCACCCTTCAGAGATTCGAATTCATGGAAACAACAGCATTATTTAAGAACTAACCCACCCTCTTGCCGATTTTTGCGGGGGGGGGCAGGGGAGATGTGCAGGTATTTAATTATTTCCCCCATTTACTGTTTTTGTTGTGCAACCCATGACAAGCAAGAAGCCCCCCACCCCCCCCCCCCACCCCTCTCAAAACTCTGTCCTCAGAATAAGATTCTTCTTCTCTCCTCAGGAGGGACTTAATGAGGCTTTTATCTATGCAACAACAATCAAGCTTACAATGGCACCAATTCAATGCACTGCTCCTTGTGATGGTAGGAAACATGCAGAACTCGTTTTCTTAATTCCAAAACACAAAAGACAAAGTGTTCATGGGCTATCAGGAGCCAGGTCTGGGCAAGGACTGTGTCCCAAATGACCCTGAGAAATCTGATATTCATTCTGCCAATGAGGACCTTTGGCTCCATTTCACAGTCCAGTAAGCAAAAGCATGCTGGAGGTATAGGGGAGGTGGAGACAGGATGGAACAGAAGATGAGTACAAACTCCCATTTTGGTTGTAAGCACTGTTGGAAAATGAAGTCCTCTCCTCTCTGTACAGTTATTCGGTTGACCAGTCACTGAACGCCCAGCCCAGTGGACTGCCCTGGCGGAGCCCCGCGTGGACATTAGGGATGGATCTACAGGAAGATCTTTAGTTGAGGCACGGTCCTATGCTCTGGGGCTCTCCAGTCTAAAGAAACAAAGACAGATGACACACCCTGGGACCCAGGTGTAAGACCACACACAAGGAAACATGACAACAAGAACACATTGATGAGGCTGTTCTGGAACCACCATGGGGTTACTAGAAATTAGCAGTGGAAAAATGATTGATTGATTGATTAAATTTCATAGTGAGGCAGGTGTGGCTTAATGAATGAGATCCAGCCTCCTTATCTGGAGACATATGTTCAAACCCAGCACTGGCACTTACTATAATCTAAACTTGGACAAATATCTCTGAGCCTCAGTTTTTCCATCAAAACAATGGAGAAAACAATGCCCAACCTATCATATTGTTGTGAAGATTAACTGAGATACTACTTGAACATAGCACAGTCCCTGGTAAAGAGTAGACCCTGCTTATGTATAGAGATGTTACTGAATGTGCTTTTTTGTTGTTGTTTTTTAGGGTAAGTGTTCATCAAGTACCTTCTGGTCTTCAAGCCCCACTTTCATCTGTGCACCATGCTCATTCCTTTTCTCTGTGGGAAACATGAAATCAAGGAAACAACAGAGACTACTCAGCCAGAACACTGCCACTTGCTAGCCGGCTTCCTGAGCAAGCTCCTTGACTGAGGAGTCTGTTTCCTCACGGATCAGTCAGGGCTTCTGGTTGCAAGAATCGCACCAACTCTGGCTATACCAACCCAAACTGGAATTTACTGAACAAATATTTCTGGCTCCCAGAATTGATAGCTGAAGAATCAGACTTGGAAATTTGGCTGAAAACCAAAGTCTACTAGAGGAAGAACAATCTTTAGCAGGACATTCTGGCCAGGAATTTCAACTGCTGGGCACTGCCCCAAAGTGCCACCACCAGACTCATGGCCACAGCTCCTGCCACTGGAAAGGATGTTTAATTTTCCTGCCATCTTTGTGCCCCACGTTGCAAACCCAGAACCCAGTTGGTCAAGACCTGATCACCATGGTGGGCAACAAAGAAAGGTCTCGCTGTCACGGTGGCCACGGAGTAATATCCAGTACTCCTTTTCACTGACACGAAGTACAGCAGCAGATTTGTCCCAAACAGGAAGTGGGTCAGATGCTGGACTGCCAATCCTCCCATCTCATCTGTGAAATGGGACATTCATTACAGGGTCATAAGCAGCATGGACTAGCATGACATTTGTCCAAAAGTGCTTGGCATATAAAAGGCATTCTGTTACTTTACTTCCTCTTTAATAAAACAGAAGGCTTGGAATGGTGTGGTTATCTGAGGATTTGATCAGTGTGCTTAGAGATAATGACATTCTGAGTTTTCAACCTGGAAAGATGGCTAGGAAACAGGATACTGAAGAGTGGAGTGCCGGGCAAAGAAACAGCAGTGGGAAAGAGCGAAGAGAAAATGGTACGCTTGAGTTTAGCTTTCCTTTGATTTTTGGTCTTGGACTGACAACACAGCTCCTTCTCTGTCTCATTCATCTTTAAAACAGGTCTAAAAGTTTCCTGAAGTCATTGCTTCAAAAATAAATCTTTAGTGGATTAATATTTGTTTTCAACAAAGAATATATTACCAAAAATATAGTTATAGTCACTGTTATGAATTCTTTTCAGTGGTTTTTTTTTTTTTTTTGGTCCTTTTCTGAGGGGGTTTGACCCACCACCTGTTGGCATTTGCCCTAAAATAACCTCTACCTAAGTGTAGGCAATTAGTTTAGCACAAACACATTTTTTTTCTCTGACTCAACTCAAATAGAAATTACTTTAGATTTTATAATTTGGATTATCTTTGCCATGGCTCTACTTTATCAAAATGAATTGATTTCAATTGAAAGTTTACTCTACGTTAGAATCCTATTTTAAAAAGGAAATTTAATCTAAAATTCAATTATAGAAGGTCTGTGCCAAAGTGAACAGTCAACTAGCACTTACTGAATGCTCCCTGGGTACAGAGCTCTACCTAGGTAACTGCAGAAGTCAAAAGAAATAGAAATATTATCCCTTTTCACAGAGAGTTTTCAGTTTCAAATAAAAAATAAAATTCAAAGCTGGAAGGAACCATAAAGATTCCCCATCCCAATGGTTTTCAAATGATTCTTGCTTCTCAAGCTCTGGGCTACTGTAGATTTGTCCCAGGGTCTCCAAGGGGGGTCAAATGGGGCTGGGGCAGATCAAGCCAAGCCAGTGTGGTTCTCTATACACTCATTCAGTCCAGAAATTAGGCATCATCCTTGCCTCCTCCTTTCCCCCTGATACCTCATATCTAATCCATTAGGTGTTCCCATAAATTCTAGTTTTAAATCCACCCACTTTCTCCATCTCCCCAGTCCTATCCAACTTCTAGCCATGATCCTTTTTCACCTGAACCACAATAAGAGGGTCCTAATTAGTCTTCTTATTTCTTTGTTTGACCCTCAATCCCTTCTTCACTCAGCACCCAGGCCAATCTAACTAAAACTTAAGTCACATCATGCTGCCCCCCTGCTTAAGACCTTTGAATGTCTTCTCATTGTACCAAGAATAAAATCCAAACTTTGTACCACTGCCCACAAGAGTCTCATATTCAACCACCTCTTGTGTCGCTTTCTTCATCTTCACTTTAGCCGCGCTAGGCATCTATCAATTTCTAGAACTGCTAGAACCCATCAAGCTCTTTCCCTCCATAGGCCTTCGTATTCACTGTTCCCTTTTCCTGGAACACTCTCCCTAGCTCTTCACATGGCTGGTTCTGCCTTTGCTCTCAGATCTCAGTTTAATTTTCACATCTGCAGAGAGCCTTCTCTGACCATCCACCCAATCCAAAATAAGGCCTTTCTGTTCTTTTCTATCAAGGTACTCTGTTTACTTCCTTTACAAAACTAACAACAATTTGTAATTGTTTTGAGTATTTACTTATTTATTATTGGTCTCCCTTACTCATTTGTCAACCTCATAGGGACCTGTCTATTTTGTTCTCCATAATGTCCCAGCATTCAGCACAGTGCTAACACATGGACAGAGGTGCTTACTACAGACGAATGAATGAATGAATGTCCTGGTCTTATCTGGAATGTTAGAAAGGCTTGAGCAGAGGTCTGAAGCCTGAAGGGAAGGTTAATAGACAAAGGGTGTAGAGAAGGGGAATGAGGAAGGAAAGCAGTCCAGAGAGATAAAGATCCGAAGGTCAAAGAGCATGGTTTTTTAAAAACTCAAGGAATATTAATGTTGCTGGAACAGAGAACAAGTGGGAGGCTGTAGGAAGTGAGTCAGGAGGGTCAGGCAGAACCAGCCAGCGTCTCTCCCCTAGGATCCAAACCACAGGATTGAGAATATGGGAGGAGTGAATTCCCCAAAGGAAGGTCAGAGCGTTCTTGGCAGAAAAAGGGGGAAATGAATGCGGAAGGCCAAAAACAGACCATTGCTCCTGGTTTTCCTCCTGCCTCTTTGGCTGCTTCCTTTGGCCATCCTTTGAATATCAGCTTTCCTTGGACTCTGTTCATTTCCTCTCCTCTTCACACTGTCCTCACTTTGCCTTGAGATGGCTCATTCACTCTCACAGCTCCACTGCCATCCATCTGCTGAAGAATATTCCAAATCTATCTTGAGCCAGGTCTTTCTCTAGAGCTCTAGATTTACACATCCAACTACCAACCTGATATCTTCAGTTGGCTGTCCCATAGACACAAAGAGTAAGCAGATCTAAAACTGGTTTCTCCTCCAGTTGTTCTCCGTCTCACCAAGTAGCTCCAGCCTGGGAACTGGGAATTATTCCTGACTTCTCAAGCCCACTTCTAATTCAACACCAAGTTCAGACAATTCCATACTTTAGTTACCTCCCAGTTCTGACTACTGCCTTCCATCTTCCTGACACTTCTTCAATTCTTCCTTGGATCACAGAAGCCTCCTCACCTGCCTTCCCCCTTCTAGCTCATTCCCTGCTCTGCAGCTAGAGTGAGCTTTCTAAAATGCCCATCTGCCCGAGTCATTTCTTTGCATACAACCCTTCACTGGCTCCGATTGCCCTCCAGATAAAGTCCACGCTCCTTAACAGGAGTGAAAGGCTCTTTACCAGTGGCCATGCCTTTGTCTCTAGGGGCTCTCTTACCCTTCCAACACCGCTTAGCAATATGGTTTCCAGTCATACACAGAGCTACTTTCAATTCCTTGAGTAAACCAAGTTCTCCCTTTGTGCACATGCTGTTACTTCTTCCCAGAACAGTCATCTCCATATCTTCCCCTGCCCCCATCTCCCCCAGGTTAATTCTCTCCTGATTCTGCAGGCTTTGATGTAGCCATCTGTTCCTCCAGGAAGCTGTGCATGTCCCCTAACTCTGAGCTATGTCTCCCCATATTTCTCCTCCCATGGCAATACCTCCTGATTCTTGGTTGCCTGATACCCTCTCTGTGTCCTTCACTAGACAGTGAGTTCCTTGGAGACAGGAATTCCTTTTTCTGTTTGTCTATGGTATTTCCAGCACCAAGCAGCATTCCTGGCACATAATAAATATTCAGAGAAATGCTTGTGTGATGAATAAATGGATGAATGAGTAAAATAAACATTCCTTTCAGGAACTTGGTTGCTGTAGTTTCAGGCACAGAAGTCTCCCAGCGGCTTCCTCTTCCTGCATCCCCTGTTTGGCCACAGGCTGGTCAGCAGCCTGGTCAGCAGCCTGTGAGAATGCTGAACACTGGCTCGAGGCTCCTTGACTCACACCCAGTGCTGGGAGCCCAGTCTTCCCTTAAAAGGCCACCTTATTGAAAAGTGCCTGTGATGGCAGTTATGAGCCCTATTTTTATCTATGTTGGAAAAGTTTCAAAGTTAATTCCCAAGCCAAAGACATTAAACTCAGGAACGCGGATGAGCGAGGAAGCATCTACGTGATGCCTTTGAGTCACAGCTTTGTTTTCCATGGCAAGGGACTCCATTCCTTCCCGTCACTGGGCCCTTGTTTTTAAGGACTGGCTGACTGTAAAAAGGCTTTTGATCCCATGTTCTTCGTTAACACTAGATCCTGGAGCCCTTCATGGTCTATGAAATGGTGTCGTCTTCCCTAAGATTCTCTTAACTGTGCTGGGGCCCTCAGAGCAGAACACAGAACAAATTGCCAAACGTCTCCCAGTTTAGTCAAACCAGCTTTCCACCCCCTTCCCCAAAGGGATCTGAATCCTGGGTGATAGCATTGCTAGCAGCAGAAAGTAAGGAGGCAGGGTTGCCAGAGGAGAGGGCTCCCAATGAGCCTGGCTAAAGAAATAATTGGACAGAAGCTACAGAAATGAGGAAAGCAACCCAGCAGGGTTGGCGAACAAGTGAAGGGCTGTGCCAGGGAAAGAATTCACCATCAGAGTTGGGGGGGATGAGGCGGGAGAGAGAAATTGTGGAGAAAAGGAAAATGTCAGTGAAGGTTAGAAGGAAGGGAAGGCAGGAGGGAAGCAGGAAGCAGCAGTGCAGATGGAAGGAATCAGGTAGTTTGTGGAGAAAGTAAAGAGGAGAGAGGGAGCATGAATTCCCTTGCATCGAGTGGAGTCATTTGGGGAGAGAGGAGGTTGGAGAGTCAGGGGGAGGCCCCAGAGAGATAGTCATCTCCTTCCCCACAGCAGATTAGAAATGAGAGCCAGGGAATAGATCAAAGAATGTTCTCACTCCCAGATTCAAGGTACGGAATTTGCTACCATCCCTGCCTCTGGGAATTTAGGAAAAATAGATTTCATCCAAGGGTCCTGGATTCAAGCCCACTGTTTGTTTTTTTGTGTATGTTTGTTTTTGTTAGTCGGACAATCTTTTCCATTGATTTTAGAGAGAGTGGAAGGAAGGGGGGAGGGGAAGAGAGAGAGAGAGAGAGAGAGAGAGAGAGAGGTGAGAGAGACACATCAATTGGTTGCCTCCCACACTAGCCCCAACCAGGAGGCAGGGAACCTGCAACCCAGGTATGTGCCCTTGACCAGAAATGAACCCAAGACCCTTCAGTTCTCAGACTAATAGTATGCTGTCCATTTTTTGTTTGTTTTTTTAAATCCTCACCCGAGGACATTTTTTTTTTTTGCATTGATTCCAGAAAGAGAGAGAAAAAGAGAAAGAGAAAGAAAAATCAATCTATTGCCTCATGCAGGTATTCTGACTCCCACCCAGGATCAAACCCGCAACCTGGGTATGTTCCAATCACGGAACTACATCAGCCAGGGCTCAAGCTAATATTGAGTCTCCCTCCCCTTTCCCTTAGCAAAAGCCTAAACAATTCAGGATCCATGCCCCATTCTCTCTGCCCCACCTACCCCCCTTTTCCCAGCAGCACACACACAGCTCAAGGGTCACAGCCCCCTATGTGCCACTGCCCCTTCCTGCCACTCTGGGGCAAGGACCAGGCTTAGAGCTTGGAGTCTGGGCTGAGTCAGCAGTGCCCGTAGAAGAGATTGGTTCCTGGAAAGTCTTGCTTCAAAGCTCCTGGCTGGCCAAGTGCTGGTAGGAAGCAAGAGGCACACTGGAGGCTGGAGGTAGCGTTAGCTTTCAAGATACCTCTCACCAGAGAGAGCATCATGGGATAGGAATTTCCATAGTCTAGCTTAATGAGTGCTTCCAATGTACTTCAAGCTGGCCAATACCCTCCATCCTCCCCAATTCAGAAAATTGCATTTTCCAGGCCTCACATGAGAGTTCGGAGCCAAGATGGAGGCTCTGATTCCTAAATGATCTAGTTACTTCTCCTGAAAATTAGACAAAGTATAGTTTCTAAATCTCAGATGTCTATTTTCCAAAGATATGTCCATATTCATTGGGGTAGCAAGAATACATACAGGATGCTCTGTGTGGGCTCAAGGCAGCATCCTCTCTTGACACACACACACACACACACACACACACACATACACACACAGCCGGCATAGCCCTGGCCAGTGTTGCTCAGTATTTAGATCATCATCCCGTGCACTGGAGGGTCTCAGGTTCAATTAATTCCCAGTCAGAACACATACCCAGGTTGCGGGTTTGATCCTGGGTGAGGGTCAGTATACCTGCATGAGGCAATAGATTGATTTTTCTTTCTCTTTCTCTCTCTCTTTCTGGAATCAATGCAAAAAAAAAAAAAAAAGTCCTCAAGTGAGGATTTAAAAAACAAACAAAAAATGGACAGCATACAATTAGCAACAATCAGCAGCCTGCTCCAGGGGCCAAGCCCCTGCTCTGTCTTGGGCTGTGACGGGCCGTCTAAGCCACCCCACCTTCTCTTTAATCTGGGAGTGTTGACCCCACTGCAGGGTGAAGGGTCATTTCGACAATCTCACTTTGGACAAGTGAGAAGAGAAAGCATTCTACTTTGATCCCCACAACTGCTTGCTATGCAGTGGGCATTCTACCGGGTAGGCAGTGGGTGGCAACAGCTGCCAGACACCTTCCCCCAAGGATGTCTTAGTTGGTGCCAAAAGCCCACAGAAGCTCTTTCTGATCTCTGTGCCAGTGACTACGGGTCCTGGAAGGAAGCCAGGAGGCCACCAAGAGCCCTGCATTCTTCGCCTCCCCCTCATCCGCCAAGAATGGGGAGGGATGGCTTGGGAGCCCATCAAGAAAGGAGCTAGTGGTTCTTAGACACATTTTCCAGCTGTCACACTTGCTCACATGGGAACTCACACTCATGTAGACACACGCACACTCAGAAATAAATAGTTTCAGGTTTTCTTGTTCCATGTGCCCCACACCCAAAGCAGCTGTAATAAAAACTCCCATCAATAAAACTGCTGTTCCCAGTTTGTCTCCTTCCTCCCTCCCTTCTTTCAGCCCTTCCACCGACATGTATTGATGTTTGACTGGCACCTACCATGTGCCAGCCACTGTGGTAGGAGCTAAAGACACAAGGACACAGTCTCGGGGGAGAAAGTATATATGAATACTAATCAGATGCAAGACAATAATAGAGTGTTACATGATGGTGGCCACAGGCCAAATCCGACCTGTAGGCATCTTTAGTGTAGCTGGCAAAGAATTTTTAAAAATTGGAAAAGTTCATGTGGAAATCAGTATTTCCATCTTCTTTTGAAATAACAAATCTGGGCCTGGCCGGCGTGGCTCAGTAGTTGAGCGTCGACGCTATGAACCACAAGGTCACGGTTCGATTCCTGGTCAGGGTACATGCCCTGGTTGTGGGTTCAATGCCCAGTGTAGGGCATGCAGGAGGCAGCCGATCCAATGATTCTCTCATCATTGATGTTTCTCTCTCTCTCTCTCTCTCTCTCTCTCCCCCTATCCCCTTTCTTCTCTGAAATCAATAAAAATGTATTTAAAGAAACCAAAACAAATCTAGCAACAACTGGAAAGACGTGAAAGTGTCCCCTTTAAGATGGGAAAGGCATTCTCAGTTTGTCACAGGCTACACACTCCCATCTCCCAGCCACACTCTTCACCATTAATTCAACTGGCTCTTCATTCATTCATGTTCCCTGCAATGATTGTGCAGGTGTGAGAACATGGGGCCCTTAAAATGAAAAGACATCAAAGGATCCAAAGTAGAGAACCATTAACTCTGCTTCAGGAAGTCAGATGAGTTAACCCTTGAACTAAGTCGAAATACTTCATTGATTTAATTAGCTGTTGTTTCCCTCCTCCCCCCGGAGAAGATAGCATAAGGGAAGGCTATCTTCTGCACAGTATCTCCAGCGAGTAGCAGAGCCTGGTACACAGTTGGTCTCAATGCAGACTTGTGAGATATGCTGAATGAATGGAGTCACTAGAAGCACCAGGTGGGAAAGGCAATTCCAAGCAGAGAGAACTGTGGGACAAAGGCATGATAGTAAATAGTGTACAGGGAAACTGCAAATAGTTCGTGTGAATGGGAGTGCCGGAAGTGTGAGGTGGGTGGGATCACGAAGGGTAGAAGCAGCAGCAGTTGAGCAGAGAAAATAACACCAGTGGGATCATGAAGCACTTCTGATGCCACAGTAAGAAGGTACCCAGGGAACCTTGGAAGTGATTTAAGGAGTGAAGTGACAGGATCCGATTCTTGGTTCACAGAGATAACTCTGGCAGAGTGCTGGGTGGGGAGAAGTGAGCTCCAGAGAAAGACAGAAGCGGCAAATAGAATTCAAGTCAAAGCTCCCCATTACTAGTACCTTTCTGAGGTCCCTACACTCCACTGGGATCTATTTTAAGAAAATGGTGCCCCCTGCTGACTAAGTCTGGGCTTGCGCCTCCCGGGACCAAGAGGGAAATTATGCTTGGCCCCGAAACAGTGTCTGGAAGCCCTGGGCACAGAATTGCGAGTGGAGTGGTGATGTATCTAGAGGGCCTTCCTTCTCCTAGGAAAAGAGAGGCCCATGAGAATGTATGTGACAATGGCTAAAGCCACAAACAGTCTTGCCAGATAAATACAGAATGCTGACTAAATTTGAATTTTCAGATCAACAACACAACAATGTTTGGTGTAAGTATGTCTCAAATAATGCACGAACAATTTGTAGTAGAAGTATGTCTAACAAATTGTGTTTATCTAAAATTCAAATTTAGCTGGGCATCCTTTATTTTTATTCACTAACGCTGACAATCCTAGATAAAATGAGTGTAGGAGCTGGGAGGCAAGCAGAACTGAAATTGGATGGATTACTCTCTGGGTATCTCTGCAACCTCAACCCCACGCCTCCGTGTAAGCAGTGCGGGAGATGATGCTTTCTTATTATTTTGCAGTGGTGCCCAGTTGTTCACCTCTATTTGGGAAATAACTTTTAATGAAATGAGTCCCATTAATACGGGACCCTGTATATTTGAGAATCTGAAGGGAGCTTCTGAGAAACTGAAGAGAGCCATGGATTCTTTTTTTACAGAGAAATGAACCTATCAGCTAGACACGTGTGAGCACTTGTGCCATTGCTCATACACACACACTTTTACATGAAATTTCAGGGCGTTCCCAGCCTTTGTGTAAGAGTGATGCATCCCTTCTAGGAATGTGGCAGTTCTAGATCCTGAGGAGGAAATGGTGCTCATCAGAACCTAAGCTGAAACATGGAGCTTCCTCTAGCTCAGGCCACCCACATACCATGACGAAACACAGAAGAAAGAGTCCGTTTCTGTCCTTGGTAAATGCCTTGAACCTCCTCCCTCTCCCACCTCTCCCAGAACTAACAGGGCAGGCATATTGGGACAGAAAACCCACCAGCCCTCATGGACTTGCGCCTCAGCCAAGTGGAAGGCCCTGAATGAAATAACCTGTCCTTCCAAGATCCTCTTGGTTTCCCTTCCCATCCTTCTTGCCATGGCAGGCATGGCCAACTGGTTGCCAGTCTGAGGGCTGTGCCTGTCAGAAATTGGCTTTCATTAGTAGGTGAAACTTTCCAGAATAAGTGCTGGATACCCTCAGCTGGGTGAGCAAAACCATGGCCTGAACATTTGGGGATGGGGGCGGGGGGTGGATTTTGGAGCAGAGGAGCGGAGTCTCCCTCTCGCAGCCCTAACTGGGAAGCCCCCTGGCCCCCACAGCCTGCTCCTGGCACTAGAGGGAGGGCAGGAGTGGCCTGGGTCAGGGTGCTGTTTTCACTCTCTCAGTATGTGCTAAATGATGTAAAACCTCTTTGCAGGTTGCTTCCATCTTTGTCAGCATGATTACGGGACATTCCAGTTCCAGTGCCCCCAATTGACCTAGTTGTATCAACAATCATAATGAAATGCCTAACCATGTGTTACCATAGGATGTTTTATGTTGAACATTTTCTGCAATTAAAAAATTATCTTTTTTTCTATATGGTGGTGTGATTTCCAACCATCATTTCTTTGGAGGAAAGGTCTGT
Organism: Myotis lucifugus; assembly: GCF_000147115.1. Classification (NCBI taxonomy): domain Eukaryota; kingdom Metazoa; phylum Chordata; class Mammalia; order Chiroptera; family Vespertilionidae; genus Myotis; species Myotis lucifugus. The sequence goes on from NW_005871302.1 coordinate 1,704,500, forward strand.
TCTTCTGATATGGGTAGCTTTTCCTCATTTAAATATATAAATGTGTGTGTGTGTGTGTGTGTGTGTGAAACACCGATCTACATGCAACCCAACTGGGGATCTAACCCACAACCTGGGTACGAGCCCTGACCAGGAATCAAACCAGCAACCTTTTGGTGCACAGGATGACACTGAACTGAGCCACATGGGCCAGGACTACAGTTTACGAGTTAAAATGTCCTTTTCTAAGCCATAATGGTGATATTAGATTTTTTAAATATTCTTACTTGGAAAGATTTTTTTAAAAAGCAGCATACCTGTCAGCCCTCCGAATTATTTGGAAATTCTCCTAGACCAGGAAACCCACACAGCTGGGCTTAGCTCGCTGACCTGACCTGTGGTGAGAGGACTCACTCGGGCCCTGCCCTCCCACCGAGTCGTGTGACCTTCAGTTAATGCAGTTTCAAATGTGGGGAGACTTGTTTCTGGCCCGAGCTCTCCCCAGGAGTGTTGTAAGGATAAAATGTCACAGACTAAAAAGCTTTGGGAAAGGAGGAGCTCAATAAATACACGAGATTGCTGCTCCTAAGGACAGCTGGTGTGTTCTCAGTGGGAAGGGCCGAATGATCCCGCAGAGACCCGGGGCAATTTCTCTGCAGGGCATCTGGGGAAAGTGACCAGCACCACTCATAAAATGTGCAAACTGTTCCACTGCCAGTGGGACCAGACAGGCTGCAGAGGCAATGGGTCTCCTGAGGGGCTTTGCTCCTCTCGCTCTAAGGGCACAGGTCCAAGATACTAGAACTCGGAGTCTTGGGTTCTAGCTGATCTCTCAGGGACATACCCAGGAACCTCCCGCAGGTCACCCAAGCTCCCCTAACTTGTTTTTTCATTTCTACTAGGTGCAGATGCTTGCTCAGTCCTCTTCATGAGGGTGTCACAGGGCAACAAGAAAGCACACCATCCATTCCCTGAATACCTCACTTTAAAGATTAGCCAGTGTTTAAATCCTGCTCCTTTAAGTCCTCTGGAAAACAATGTATAATTTTTGTTTCTTCTCATGTTTAATTCTAGAACAGCTTTCCCCGTGGTTTTATCCCAAATCACACTTGTGGGTCACTCCACTTGCCCTAGGCTAAGGGGTGTACAGGACATGGAAAAACTGCTTGCCCTGGCTGGTTTGGCTCAGTGGATAGAGCGTTGGCCTGCAGACCAAAAGGTCCCGGGTTCAATTCGAGTCAAGGGCACATACCTTGGTTGCAGGCTCCTCCCCGGTCCGGGCCTTGGTCGGGACTTGCAGGAGGCAACCAATCGATGTGTTTCTCTCACATGGATGTTTCTGTCTTTCCCTCTCTTCCACTCTCCCTAAAAGTCAATAGAAAAATACCCTCAGGTGAGGATTAACGAAAACAAACAGCTGTGGAGGTGGATCTGATGGTTTGACCAAAATAGACACAGTACAATACACTTCAAACTCAGAGAACAGTGTCTGGGGAAAGCTGTGCTGGTTCCCTCCCTTTCACACATAGCTGAGAATTAACTGCACATGAAAGTCCTTTGATCTTTAGAACCACGAGGCATCGGGCTGCCCAAGGTTAGGGATCAACATACTTTTGTTTGAACTTGTCTGGCATTTCACATGTATCAGCCCTATCAAACCTAGCAGTGTTACTCACTGTCTAACCTGGCACTCTCAGTTCCCGTGATCCCGTAGGTAAGTATGCCACCCCGAACAAGCTGGCAGCTCACACGTTTTCAAATATCTCCCAACTCAATTGGAAGTTGTCTCACTGCAGAGCCACCCTTCTGCCTGAGCTCTCACGTGAAGTGATTGGAGGGAGAAGCCAGGCAGTTGAAAGCCCCGTTCTCTGCTTGGCAGGGGACCCAAAGCTCACTACCTCCTCCCTCATCTTCCCACACTCCCTCCAGCTCAAGCCTCACCGTGCCCAGACATCTTCCTTCCTTGTTACCCCTGAACGTTTGAGATGCAACGACTTGTTTACCCATCTCCCTATTAGACTATAAACCCCTTAAAGGGTTAAGTACTGGTTCTACTCAACTTTGAGTTCCCAGCATTTCACAGTATGTGGCACACAAAAGGGAGTGTTAGGTGGACAGGGGACTGGATGAACACACCAGAACTGGGCTCCTAGCCCACTGTTGGTAGGACATGCTTGCTTTAGGAACAGGTGAGAGCCATGTGAGTTGTTGAGAACTGTCTTGTTCTTGGTGACTAGCATTAGGCATGTCTGGTAACATACTACCTAACCGACCCACAAAGACAGTTTGGAAGAACAATCAGCTAATTATGCAACTTTCAGGATGAAAAAGAGTGGGGCCCTAACTGGTTTGGCTCAGTGGATAGAGCATCGGCCTGCAGACTGAAGGGTCCCAGGTTCGATTCTGGTCAAGGGCACATGCCCGGGTTGCGGGCTCGATCCCCAGTAGGGGGCATGCAGGAGGCAGCCGATCGATGATTCTCTCTCATCATTGATGTTTCTCTCCGTCCCTCTCTCTGAAATCAATAAAAATATATTTTTTTAAAAAGGAAAGGAGTGGGGTAAGGGGTGAAGGAATTTCAGTAGAAACCTCTTCTCTCAAGTTCAAAATGAGAGGGGGCCTTAGGGCCAGAGCTGCAGCGACACCCAGGCCCCTAGAGAGGGAGATGAGTGCGAATGAGGCAGGGCTTGAAAGGCTGGGCGGGGGGTGGCAAGGCAGGGCTCAGGAAGGAGGCTGGGCTCCCATCTGGAGAGCCCAGGGCCGGGGCTGCTGAACAGATGGAGTGAAAGTTGCAGCTGGTGGAAATGCACTTTCATGTGTAAAGTGTGGTCCCTGGAGGATTGCGATTTCCAACTCTGAAGGCAGCAGTAGGCAGGTGGCTCTGGTCCATGCTCCGCCTTCTCCCCCCACTGCCACCCAGAAAACTCAGCAGCGGCTCTGTGCCAGGACTCAGCCACCATGCCTTCCGCCAGCAACAGACAGAAGCTGGCATGGTGACACCTTGGCTCAGCCAGGACGGCAGAGGACTGCAGTGCTTTAGCAGCTGAAGGGGGCAGGAGGATAGGAAGGATTAATCCAGCCCCCCCAGGAGGGGACCAGGTGGACTCAGACAGAGATGGAGAGGGAATCGGACCTTCCAGGCTGTTCATGACACACATTTGGGGCTCTGCTTTTGGGTGAGCTTTGGCTGAAGGGGAGGCAGTGGGGAAATGTGAAAACAGCAGACTCTGAGGCTCTGGGCTCAGTGTACCCCAACCTCGAGAGAAATTTCCTCAGGCGAGAATATATATAGTTTTTTAAAGAAATATTTGCCCACCAGAGCTTGGAGAAAGTGTTTTTTTTACATTCTAAGGCTCTAACCCAGCCACCTCTCCTGGCACATTTAGACTCTCACCTGTGGGATGGAGGATGCAATCTATTAAAGTTCCTCCCTATAATGGTTAGGCTCTTGAAGGAATTAGCCACCCAACCAGGTGACCACACCTGAGAAGAAGCAGCTTGGGGAATGGGCATCAAGGTCTGCCTCTTCCCTCTTTGTCTGTGTTAGGCTGTGCTCCAGGTCATCAAGAACACAAACTGCCAACTCTGTCTTGTTAAAATCCAAGTGCTTTTTTCTTTTTTCCAGAATATGTAATTTTGCTTCCTTTAAAAAAAACACACAAAAAAAACAGACAAACCCAGTCGTTTATCCCTATTGTGTCCATTTTCCTAAGAGATACCAATATTTGAAATAATAACTTAAATATTCCTGCGGTGGAGGTAGTCTCTCTTCCTAGTGGGACGTCTTCTTGGCTCCTTTCCCAAACTTGGCATCGAGACCGAGACCTATGGGAAGGGAGAAGATGGGCTGAGAATTATGGGGAAAAATAAAATCTACCAATGACTTGGGGGGAAAAGGAAAGTTCAGCCTTGATTCTCCAAAATTGGGGCTTTAAATAAAACTAGTTTCCAAACGTGGGTTTTATAAAGCTCCCTCGGAGAAAAGAGAATGGCATCAAATGAAAAAAAAATCACCAAGACACAGGTAATTACACACACACATACACACACACGCGCGCGCGCGCGCGCGCGCGTGTGTGTGTATTACAGCAAGACTGAAACAGTCAAATTTCTAAGCTCATTCTCTCAACTCACCCATAGAAAGCACAAAGTACAGAATAAATATAATAATTTTACCCTGTTCAGTTTCTAGGGAAACCTGAGTCACTGGAAGGAAATCACTAAAATGAAATGCTTATTAGAAAGGTTGGATTTAAAAAAAGTTTCCTTACAAACCAGGAATTCTACTTCTGGATATTTATCCAAAGAAAATGAGAACACTAATTCAAAAAAATGTATGTTCATTGCAAGGTTATTTACAATAGCCAAGACATGGAAGTAACGTAGGTGTCCATCAGTAGATGAATGGATAAAAAAAATGTGATACACACACACACAATGGAATATTAGTAATAAAAAAAGAATGAAATCTTGCCATTTGCAACAACATGGATGGACCTAGAGGGTGTTATGCTAAGTGAAATACGTCGGACAGAGAAAGACAAATACTGAATGATTTCACTTATATGTGAAATCTAAAACAAACAAACAAACAAAAACAGACTCACAAAACCAAAGAATAAACTGATGGTAAACAAAAGGGGAGGGGGGCAGAGGATGAGTGAAAAGAGTAAAGGGGAATAAGATGTACAAACTTCCAGTTATAAAATAAGCCACAGAGATGTAGTGTACAGCATAGGGAATATAGGCAATAATATTATAATAACTTGGCATGATGACAGACAGTTATTAGACTTATTGTGATGATCACATCAAGTATAAAAATGTCGAATCACTATGTTGTACAACTGAAATGAATACACTATTGTATGCCAAGTATAATTTAAATTTTTTTAAGTTTTCTATAAAATAACTAATTTCACAATTATACAAGTAAATTTTAGAGAGGAAAAATAAAGCTCTATCATTCTCTGTATGGCCCAGAGATGCCTGCTCTGCATGGAACTTACCCAAGAACACAAGCACAGTGCCCACCCACTGCATGGAGCTGATGGGGTTGGCAAAGAGGATCACAGAGGCCAAAATGGTGAAGAACTTCCGAGTTGTAGTGATGATAGAGCAGGTCAAGGGACCAAAATACACAACAGTCATGAAGATGAAGCTCTAGAGAAAGACAGAAAAAGGCGGGCTCAGGTTGGTTCTTGGGTATCTGCCACAAGGTCTAAAGTCTGAACCAGGATATCAGAGTTAATCTTGCCACCCCACCTCTCCCAGCCAGGCCAGTCTCTTAGGGAAGCCACGCCACCCCGTCTCAAAGCGCTCACCTGACCCAGGGCACTGGTTAGGCCAAACAGCAGGATGTTGTAGATGATGGCAGGGTACCTGTCAGCAAAGCTCAGGAACTCCCAGAGCTCGCCAGTGAACAGGATTGCTAGGAAGAAATGTCAAAAGGTGAAGGGTGCATCTGTGTGCCCATGCCCGTGCACACACCTGCACACGGCCCACTAAAGTACTCTGAACGGGGATAGGATGTGGGAAATGCATGGAGTGAGCTTTTATCTTCCCATCAGGCATCCTTTTTCTATTTTCCTGACTAGAGAAACTAACTAAAGGCTCTTCCTAAAAAGGCTTGATAACTAACTAGTTACTTCTGCCAAAAGTGACTGAAAGCAGAGATCCTCAGATGTTGTGGAAATACTGATCCACACATCCCTAGTTCAAGGCAGCCCCAAGCACTGGCCACTTCCAGCCATCAGCAGCCTCCTCTGTTATATTGTAAAAAAAATATATACTTTCTATGTGCCCAGATTTGGGAAAGATTATGAAGTACTGATCTAAAAGCAAATACATCCATTTTCAAGCTACATTCAACATACACCACATACCAATGTCTCACCTCCCTCAGCGGAGGACGAGTTCCCAAGGCACCCCTTGTTCTACCGCTGTGTGTCCTCCCATGTTACTTAGCACAGTACGCCCCGACTGAGCCAGGAACGAGTAGCAAGCCGAGCCTGCCGGTGAAGGTTTACCCAGGACAATTCTCGGGGCTTGGACATAGGGCATCTTAGAGTCGAGGTAGGACTTTGGCCTGGGCAAAGTGAGCAACTGCCATTTGAGCTAGAGATCAACTGAGTGAGGGCAGTCTGCCCTCTGGTGATACACAGAAAGAACAGCAGAACTGCTCCTTACCAGCTCCCAGCAGCAATGTCGACCAAAGGTTAATGTTCAACATCATGTGGTTGGAGCCTGTTTGGTAATGAGCCCGCATGTGGTCCTGGGAAACACCTGTCAGTCCATCCAGGGTCAGAGATAATAACTGGAAAAGAAAGGTTGTACCCTGCGGTGAGATGGCCAACAGGGCCCCTCCCTGACCCAGGACACAGGACTCTCACCTTTCTGAGACTCCTCAGAAAGCTGTTGCCTTAAGACAGAGTCCTCAGAACAAAATGCTGCCATTTGGTCATGGGTGGAGGATGGGGAGAGACCATGCAAGCTCCCTCGTCCCCCAGGCACTGGAAAGCCACAGTGAGAGGCATACTACTCCTTCACTCTTTGCTCTCAGATCTCTGTGATGTCACACGAGCATTTAGACATAAGCCTCAGTGTCATCCCTTTCCCAGGAGAGCTGAGCTGCAGTTAAATATTTCAGGCTTCCTACTATGGCCTTAGCAGAGCCAGGGGTCATGCAGCAAGAGACAAAGACCAAAAATGGGGGCAAGGAACACCACAACCTCTCTCAAGACATAAAAGTGGCCTTTTTGTCTGCCTCGGTGGGGTTTTTCCTTGGTTAAGATGACTGAAAAAGGCTGCCTTTCCCACCAGGAACACATACCAGGAGCAGCTCTCCATAGCCAATTGTGTGTTCTTCCATCCCAACTACTTTCTTGGGTTTGTACATGAAAAGGGCCACTCCAGCCACAATTAGCAACACACACAGGTACTTGGCCATTGGGTACTTCTTCTTCAAGAGGGTCACTCCCAGGAGCATGACTACAGGGAAGAAAGAGAATGGAAAATTCAGGAACCCGCAGACATTGATAAGCCCAACACTCTCCTCCTAGGAGCCAAGAAAAGACTCATGGGAGAAAAGTACATCCATGAAGGAAGGCCTATAGAGGATAAGAGGAGGGTGTGGTATGAGGTTGGCACCTAGATAGAGACGACTGAGCAACAGGGCTGAACACAGAGTATAAGGCAGGGAAAAGGTAGATAACCAAGATGAAAGGTCCAGGAAGAAACAGGGCAAAGGTGGGTACCGTGAGGAAGAGTGAAAGGTTGAGAGAAAGTAACTGATGGTCAAAATGGAAGTTAGGGTGGCCATGTAAACACATGGGCCACCAACATGACGGACCACGTGAAGCCTCTAGCTCCCAGCTCACGTATATCCAACACCAAAGGTATTGATACAGATGAAGGAGGGCAGGGGGAGGAACGGAGGGGGTCCAGGAGGTAGCTATAATGGGGTGATGAAGCCTGTAGGGTCTCAGAGCTCCAGCAGAGAAGGGGAGGGTTTATTACAGGAAGAGAGGATGGAAGATGGGAGACCATCTTCTTCTCCTTACCTGGAATTGGTTTGCAGGATTTACCAAGGACCTGAAATTAAATTCAGCAAATAATTTCTGAGCATCTGTGATTTGCCAGGGACTATGCTAAGTGCTGCATTAAGATGAGTACGTGTGGGCCTACATCAGAGACGGCAGCCTCACAAAAGCAGCCCTATCGTGGCCAATCCACCACCGCTAAACCTCACACCCATGGCTCTTTGCACTCTACATTCCTCAAACATACTTTCTTTTTATTTAAGTCACAGACCTGAGGGAAAAACCCTTAGTCCTTTTCAAATAACTTCTGATCCAACCCTCATCCCATCCTGAGGCTTCACCTGAGTTGGGTAGTTGACAAACTGTAGTGCTGAGTTGCTGGAGACCATGGCACCCAGATAGGAGATAGAACAGGCAGCATAGAGCCAACTCCGAGTACGATCCACCCTGGCAGTGTCAAAAAACTGGATCACTGGGGGAAGACAAAAAAAAAACAGGCAAGAAAAACCTGGTGGGCCTAGAATGGACCACTGAGCAAAAGTTGAAGCCACATGAAAAAACACACAAAACTCGTCAAATAAGATAAGTACAAGCTATTTCTGTCCTCTCACACTGGGAAATATCTGTAGATTATTCAACCTAGCGGTTCTCAACCTGTGGGTCGCAACCCCTTTGGCGGTCAAATGACCCTTTCACAGGGGTCGCCTAAGACCATCCTGCATATCAGATATTTACAATGCGATTCCTAACAGTAGCAACATTACAGTTATGAAGTAGCAACGAAAATAATTTTATGGTTGGGTCACAACATGAGGAACTGTATTTAAAGGGCCAGAAGGTTGAGAACCACTGATTGAACCCTCCAATCCCACCTAAGCCTAACACAAGACCACATGCAGGGCAGAGGTGGGGCACAGAATCATTCCCTTCAAGGGACTAGTTAGCGTGCTGTAAGCCCCCAGGGAGCAGGGAGAAAGCTCAAAACATGCCTGAAGTTGACACATAAAGGAAAACCAAAGGAACAGAGAAAATTAAGTATTCTCAACGTGAAGTGACACATAAAGGGCAGCTGTAAGACGGAGGACCCCATTTCTCTGGCACATCCTGAACTCAAGGTGGGCCTAATTTGCACATCTGACCCAGGTGGTCTAATTTCAGGGAACAGAGCTTTACTTCATTCCAGAGCCGTGCGTCTGAGAGACTCCACAGAAAAGGCCACGCACGGGCTAGAGGGGGCGGGGAGACCTTTGGGAGTGAGACCTTAAGGCTGGGTCCCTGCCTACAGTCCAGGATACGCAGGGGAGGGGGCACCTCGCAGAACACTAGCTCGGTACTCACAGATTTTGGCAAACACGGCGTTGATCACACATTGGATGAAGACCAAAGTTAAGGCAAAAGTGAACGTCTCCTGCTTGGCTCCCTCCCCATACTTTCCTCTTGTTCTAGGAACGAAACGCATGAAAAAGAACGGGGAGGAATCAGTGTATTTCCTTCAGTGTCAGCCAGTATGTCCAGCGGCGCTTGACACTTTGAAGTTATCTTGCCTCGCCGGAGGCAGGGAGAGTCTGGCAAGGACCACTGGGCTCATTTACCCAAGGGGCCCACCTGATTGGATTTAGAAACTAGACACCCCAGCCTGCTAAGCCCGTGGCCCGGGACAAGAATGTCCGTACAGGATGGAGTTAGAAGAAACGTAGAAAACTAGATGGTGAAACGGGGTACCCCCGGCAGCAGAAGGGATGTGGGCTACAGCAGCAGGACCGAGGGCGAAAGAGTCAGCTGTCTGCAAGCATCTGGCAATTCCAAAGAGGAACCGCGCAGGTCACGGAACCTGTTGGGGGTGGGGGTGGGGGTGTAAGCAAGTTCCATCCCGTAAAACCCAAGCTCTTAGGACCAAAAGTGGGGGGAAAGGAATCAAGGGAAGAAAAATCACCAGGTCCCGAGAATCCAAAGACCAACTTTCATATTTTGGACATCTGGGGAGGCGGAGCGGCGCTGCAAAGGTGTTGGGGTGCTGGAAGGGCGGGAGGGCAAGAGGGAACACCCCGGGCCGGGGCGTGAAGACCGCGAACCCCGCCGCGGGCTGCGGGGAGGGGCAGGATGGCGGGGGGCGGGGGGTGTCTGCCTCCCCACCCGGGGGACCCGCTCACATCTTCTCCTGCAGGATGCCATAGTAGAAGTAGCAGACAAAGACGCCGAGGAAGCAGAGCGGCAGCCGCAGCCGGTCGGGCACCAGGGAGTTGCTAGCGGCCATGAGACGCCCAGGAGACCCCACTGGAGACCCGCTCACAGCCGGCAGCGGCAGCGGCGGCGACAGCTCCAGCCGGACATCGCCGACCGGCGACAGGGGCCTCATAGGAGCTGCATGCGACCGCCGCTCAGCAGGGCCCCACAGCCACCGCCACAACTGCCAGCTCAGGGCTGCCGAGGGGGAAACACCTCAGAGCCCAGAAGCCGCTTCCAAGGAAAGGAAAAGCACCCTGGGATCTTGGTTTCGTCTCTACGGCCAGGAGGGGCAGCTGCCCCGAGGTGAATGTCTTGCCCTCGAGATTATTCCAATCAGGCAACTCCGAGGACAACTACAACCCCGAGCTCCACGGGACGACCTACAAGCTATGCGGGCGTGGAGTGATGATGTAGAAGGATGTGGAGGTCACCGATTGGCTGCGCCGTGTAAAGACTGACAGGTGGGCGGGGAGAAGGCGGGGCGGGCGGCTGGGCAAATCGAATAGTCTTTTTCCCGGTCGGCCGGCAGGCTTCTGCTGGGTCCTAACGCCATGAACTGCTTAGTGGAGCGTTAGCGCCCCCTAGCGCTGCCCAGCGCCTACCCCCCTCTACCAGAAGGATGTGCAAGGCCCGGCTTCGGACAGCGGTCCTCCTCCTGCGGCAAACCAAGTGGGGCAGGCCTTCTGTCCCCTCTCCTTCACCCACAGGCAGGGCCACCTGCGTCTGTCACCTAATTTCGTGCCACAGTTTTCTGTCTGTAAACGGGATAATTCCTAAAAAAGCCCTGTCACCTCTCGACTGTGGTGAGGATCAAAGGAGCTGCGGTTTGTGAAAGTGTTTTATAAATTGTAAAGCGTGCTGTGCGAAGGTATTCATTACTCTTTCTCAGTCCCAATCGTATTTCCTCACGACCTGGAGGTGGAAAGGGAAGCTGTTGAAATAAAGTTTCTCTAGGGCAGAGGTTCTCAACCTGTGGGTCGCGACCCCTTTGGGGGTCGAACGACCCTTTCACAGGGGTCGCCTAAGACCATCGGAAAACACATATATAATTACATATTGTTTTTGTGATGAATCACTGTGCTTTAATGATGTTCAATTTGTAACAATGAAATTGGGGGTCACCACAACATGAGGAACTGTATTAAAGGGCCGCGGCGTTAGGAAGGTTGAGAACCACTGCTCTAGGGTCTCACAACTTACCAACAATGGAGCAAACCCTCCCGATTCTTCCCTATCAGTGAGCGCCGTGTTGGACCCCTCCCTTATCCAAGTGTGGGGCACCCACCTGCTGGCACCAAGAACCAGGGCAAGATGGACCCCAGGTCTTTCCACTCCCCACCCCAACCCCCACTTTGTTGCATCTGGGCTCTCTGGGGAGAGGCGCCTGCTCCCCTCTAGCAGCAGCCGGCTCCTTTGGCACAGCCTCGGGCAGAGGAAGGAAACTCGGGCAGCACCACACCCATCACTCCAGGCCTGGCTGACTAATGGGGCGTCAGGGGACAGGCCAAATACCTTTCAGCGGGAGGGGAAGGAGAGAGGAGATGGGGTCTGTCCTCGGTCCTCTCTCCTTCGTGTTAGTGGGGGAGGAGAGACCGCCATACATTAGCCCTCGCACTGTCTGTCCACCGAATCCATCAGTGATGGCAGGGCACCGGGCAGCAGCTGGGAGAGGCCTGGGTTCCCTTCCCCTTCTCTGCCTCTTCACCAGCTGGGATTTCAAACGATCCCCTTGACCCCCGAGTCGTCTCCTCCTCTGAAATGAATGGGGATGTAACAAGTGGGAAGCATGGGCCCTGGATTCAAATGACGTGGTTCTCAATCCCAGCCATTGTATCTTTCTTTGTCTTTGGGGTGAACGTAGTCAGTCTTTTCTGTCCTTCCCTCAGGAGTACAGTGGGATTTATCACATTTCTCTCATTGAGTTGTTTTAATATTGAAATGATATCTTATGCAAGTACATCAATGACATTTTATGCAAGCGTTCTCTGATGTTTACCAAGTTGGGGTAGGAGTTTGTCTAGAGGTCTTTCAGATAGATATAATTGTAGTCATTATAACTGCCCTTGGGGTAGTCAACTTTTCATCCATACCTTGGGGATTAGTGTCTTTTGTGAAAATGCTTTGTAAACTGCAAAACACCATCAGAATGTTGGGACGGTGGTTTCCATTTCCCCAAAAAGCCCAAGAGTTCTTACAGGTGTGGCACTATTAATAGCTGAGAGGCAGCAGAAGGATAAGAAATTTCTTCTACTAGTCAAGGAGCACCCACGACGTCAGATTGTCTTCCACTGGTCGCCCTAATTTCCTCTCTGAAACCCACTCCCCCGAGGTAGCGTTCCAGACTCATTCCAGAAAAGGAGGACCCCCTCACCAAACCTCCACCACACTCTTCATTCTGGACGGTCTTTCCGTGGATCCACTGTTTACTCATCCATGTGAAGAATCCACGCCTGGTGGCTTGAGGACAGGGACTCTGTTCATTGACATCATTATGTGTTAAGGCTCCTCTTAAAGACAAGGATGAAGTAATCACTATAATACCCTCAATTTCCATCTTCTCTCCATCCCCCCCAAATATTGAACAGAACCTCAAACTGCTGGGAATACTTATTTATTTGGTCTATCAACACCAAGATCTGCCAAAAAAACAACTTCTAAACACAGGATAAGAAAACTTGAACATTAACATTCTTCTTCAATTTTGTGAAGCTCTGCGGCACGGAAAATATACAAACTTCAAACAGCTGCAAAAATAGTGTCTTTGGGAGAAAATAGAGTTTCTACATCGATACAAGAAAAATAGGCATTTTTCTAATCCAACCCAGTCCTGGGGCAGGTGGAGGGTACAGAGTCCCCACCTGCCACCTGGAGGAATGCCAGCTCTTCCTTCCTCCCCCTACCCACCTGGGGCTGGGCAGGTTGAGCTGCTGCTTAAGACAATCTTAGTCAGGATGAAAGCGAGATGAAAATGCCACTTGGGAAAACGCTAGGGTCCCCTCTCTGCCAGCAGCTGGATTGGTCAAGTGTTATGGCCCGTTAGGGCTGCTTTGGTCTGCTCCTCCAATGGGAGGGAAGCATGGGACGGAGGCTGAGAAGATGTGGGGATCTATCTTCCCGTCTCCTCTTCTCTGTCTGTGGAGGAGAGGGGAGGAAATCTGTGGGGTCCCCTCTACCCCGCTCAAGGGCCAGCTTGCTCCATGACAAGGACAAGGGCCCCAAATACAGTCCTTTGGACTCACACCCAAGACCCTCGGGGTGAGTTTTCCACCGAGTAAGGGAGGTGGCAAGAACACAGGTATGATTTGTGAGCTGCCCAGCGGCTAGTGGAGAAGGCAGGTCCCCTCCCACTAGGAGGGGCAGCGTCCATCAGAGAGGGGACCCAGGGCTTTGACACAATAAGTGAAAGTGCTCGAAGGCCGAGAGGGAAGGGCGCCTTTATCCCCCACCTCAGGGGAGCTAGGGAGGGGCCTGCCACCAAGGCACTGGTCTCCGTGGTAAAGTGGTGGGGGTGCCCTCAGACCACCAGGGAGCTGTGGAAGAGCACGGGCTCCTCTGAGGGCGGGGTGTGCTGCCAAGGCTCGAAGGGCAGCGAGGAGGCCTTGGCGGCCTCTGGATCCTTCCGAGGCGGTGGCCTGGGGCTGGCGGGAGGGAGAGGGGACCCTGGGCTTGAGGGGCAGTTTCGGAAGATGAAGCCCATGCCGGGGAAGAGGGGCTTCATCAGGCTGACGGGGCAGAAGGCCGAGCCGGTCGGGTTGAAATGGACTTTGTTCTTGTCGGGACAGGAAGTCAGGAAGGCCACGTCAGGACCTGGAGATCTGGAGGATGGAGAAAGAAACGCACAGATATACACGTGTGTACACACACACGCACGCACGCGCGTGCATGCACACTCAGAGCAAAAGAGAAACCCCAGCGTCCAGGGAGCAGAGAAGCTGGGTCTCTGTTAAAACAGGATGGTAACTTGACCAAAAAAACGAAAGGGTACTGAGCAACAACCAATCTTTAGGCTCCTTGGCTCTCGTGTTTTAGAAATATGGCTGAACCACAGGAAATCTACTTTAATTGAAACAGGAGGGATTGAAGCTAGACAGAAAGGAGAACTTCCTGACAATCTGATTCTAGAAGAGGCTAAGGGGTCTTTTAACTTGGGAGATTTCACCAATAAACAGTGTTTTGGGGGCAGGCCCCTTGCCTGAAAGCAGAGATCCGTGCAAATGACTTCCTAAGACTTTTACAGTCTACAGCAGGGTTTCTTGGCCTCAGCACTGACATTTTGGGCTGGACAGTCCCTGGTTGTGGGGGCTGTCCTGTGCATTATAGGATGTTAATGGCATCCCTGGACCCTACCCACTAGGTGCCAGTAGCACCTGACCCCCTCCCTCCAGGCTGTGACAACCAAAAATGTCTCCCGACATTGCCAAATGTCCCGTGGGAGTAAAAGTTGTCCTCCATTGAAATCTCCTGGCCTAAAGAATCTCATTCTTGAGCACATTGGAAAGGTGTGATTTTTAAAATATGTGCTAGGAGGGAAAGATAGCAACCATTGTGGGAAAGGCAGCCTGACCTCATCAGGAGCTCTAAGTTCTAACTCACCATGTGGTCGTGGCTTGAACTGTCACCTTTAACGAGGAAAGAGTCATCGGACCCTTCTGATCATGTAGGGGAAATGGAAGGTAAAAGGAGCTTAGGTCAGAGAGTCCTAGAATAAGGAATCCTTATGATAAGAAAAGGAAGTGGATAACCATGTTTTGAGGTTTAAACAGCCCGAGAAGCTGCTGGTTGTGAGGATCCTGAGTGAAGGTGAATGTGTAGGAAGATGGGGGAAGCTCTGTCGCCAGTGGTTCCTATCAACTACCTTTTCCTTGAAGTATAATATGTACTGAGTGTACAGCCTGATAAGCTGGTTACTACTTTGGGTATAAATTCTAAGAATTCCAAACCCAGGAAGAAGAGTGGAATGGGCAGGAGAGGGAATGTTCTCGGGGTGCGCAGACGCACGTGAGGAAGTTGACCCAGAGACCAAGCAACGTGTGAGGGACATGAGGGCAGCCAGCACGACCCTGAACAGCTTGATTCCCCCCCTGGGAAATCCAGGCCGTCTCATGGGTCAGCAGCTAGAGAGGAGAGGAAAATGTGGCAAAAGAACCACGAAATACAAGAACTTCCGGTAGGAAAGTTGACACAGTGAAGAGATCCCGGTGAGCCGAGAATGTCCATCCTGGGATATCTTAGAAAGGAGGTGATGGATTAGCACCTTTCTTAAAGGGCTGACTGGGGCAGGAATCTAGATGAGATGGCTTTAAGACCTCTTCCAACATTGAGTCTACAAAAGACTCAAGACAAGCAACTGCCTAATTTCCACAAGCAATTCGATGTTGTAATTACTCAGCTATAACGTGGACTAGGGAAGGGCACACAAGTCCAGAGTCTGCTACACAATCTGGCCTCTTCCCTCCAATTCACCCAGAGGACTCAGGGTTCTGAAGAGATACCAGGCAACAGTGATGATGCGAGAAATACCCAGTTGGCTATGGTTTTCTCCTTAACTCCTATATATGTACCTCCTGCCACTACCCTGGGCTGGTCTCTCCCTTACCTGAGATACAAATGGAGCCCTCAAGGCCACAAACCTGTCCCAGCTAAATGTCCACTCACACACTGTGACCAGACTTCCTGGCTGCCATGGAAACCAACATCCACGGTGAATCTGCCTTGATGAATATTAAAGCTGGTGGGGGCAGGGGGAGTGAAATGAGTTCTTAGGGTGCCTATCACAGGGGGCTGGCTGCGTGGGCCAGCTCTCAGTTTTCTCTGCTCATGGAAGAATGGCCTCTGAATTGCCCAATCAGGTTTGGGAATATTCCATAGTCCTTACTTGCAAGGACGGGAAATTTCTGTCTGGACATTCTTGACACTTGAATCACTGCAGCTGCAGGGTGAAGACTTGACTCGGAAGCCACTAGAAAGCTTCAGTGGGGACGAGACCCTTCTCAACTCTGCCTGAAGAGAACTACTAATATATCCTCTCTCTCTCTCTGATTACGGTCTAGCAAATTCTCACACCTTCCCCAGGGATGGGAAAAAATAGAAGAAACAAAGGGTTTAGTTTCAGAGCGCTTTCCTTTCCAGCTCCTGCTGCGCTTGTGGCTGGCATGTGGGCAGAGAGCAGGTTTCTATGGAGATAATGATAAGCAAAAATTTGGTGCTCAGAGTAGGTAATGTCAACAAGTTTGATCATGGAAAATCTGCAGCACCAATCATCTAAAGTTGACAGCACCTCTGGGATGAGAGAGAGTCCGAGATGGAAGTAGGGCCTATCCGGTGGGACAACACAGGGCTGGCCCCCCATCCCTGTCCCTCCCGCCAATGTACTCACGTGGCCTCTTCAAACACACGCACTCTCTCACAGCCTTCCGGAGGCTCCCGTTTGAAGACGTAGCTGTGATTGGGCCGAGGGGAGGAGGCAAACGCAAGGACTGGAGATGGGCTGCCGTCTTCGAGGAAGGCCGGGCGGCCTGGAGGGGAGGCTGCAAACAGAGCAAGGCTGAGTCCAGTGGAGCCGAAGGAAGGATCCCACCGCCCTCCGCTCAGGCCCTGGCGTAAAGGGAAGAGGCTGACGCAGGGAGGTGGGGGCAGGGGTCATGCTCATCCAGGCTGTTTTCTATACTCGACCTTAAAAGATCTTTGAGGCAGCTTACAAAAATACGTATCTTGTTACACAGGATAAAAAGAAAATGCAGCTGAATTGACAGAAAAGTCAGGTCTGATACCAACTGTATATTCCAGGAGATAACGGCAATGGCAATGGGAACTCCAAGCCTCAGACTTAAAGGAATCCTAATTTCTGTCTCTCTCTCTTCCTTCTTCCAAGACTGCACTGCCCTGCCTGCCAACATACCATAGCTTCTTCCTCTCCACAGCCTTGAAAATCTATCCCTTCTTCCAGGAAGAGCTCTTGTACTGACTCAGAGAAGCAATCTTTACTCAACCCCACTCGTGGGATAAAATTCCTCTTGCTTGTCACACAGCGAATGTACTTCGCCTAGGTTGCAAATATTGACTTTATCTGTATTTATCTCACATTTATTCCTTCTTACTCTATGCTCTGTTTACCTCTGTGTATTGTTAGGTCCTGCCCTTGGCCAGCCTACCTCATGGGGTTGCTGTGAGAATCAAATGAGGCGATGCAGGCAACGGTGCTTTATAAAGTAAGGATCGTTACTATCGGGAGGAAGGACTCGGATCTTGTCCAGTTCGTGATGCGGCCAGGGCACAGCAGAAAGTAGAGATTTGGAGTCAGAGAGTTTGGGTTTCCATCTGGGTCAAACCAGGGCACATTCTCTTATTTTATATCATTTACAACCACCTTGAGACCGAGTGCTGGTAATGGGTACAGTGGACACCTGAACAGACTTGAGGGCTTTCAAGCCAAATATGGGGATGAAGGGAGGGCTTCTTTGGATTCCAGTGAGGATTAAATAAAAGTATAGGTGCAGGGACTTTATGTAAATTACAAATCAGAATCGATATCAAGGACCATTGTTATGACTAGTATAATGTATGGAATAAAGACGACTCACAAAGATATACTAGTTGCCTGGCAAATAAAGATGCCAGGCCTGACATTGACTAGAGGCAGAAAAGGGAGTGGAGATGGCTCTGCACCCCAAGTGGGCCCTGCTGCCTCGGCCGCCTCAGGGCCTCCTCAGCTTACCTTTGTCATTGGGGATGGATGCCAGCTCCTCGACGGCACCCCGATGTTCCTCGCGGCTGGTCTGGCCAGAAGGCTGGGGGGATGCCAGGGGCATGGAGGGAGAGCTGGAGAGGTTGCCAGGCTCCAGGAGCAGGAGGGGGAGATCGCAGCTGCCACTCTGGGGGGGAGCTGGGGCGCGGTGCCCATCAGGAATATCGAGGATCTGCCGGGGAAAGGGTGGGTGATGACTCTGTCCTGGCTCTTCAGGACTACAGAGCTGTGGGGACCCTTGGGGTCCTCCCTGTGCCCTTGTTTCCATCCTCTATTCATAACACACAGCGACAGCAGGACACCATTTCCTCAAGTCACTGATTTCCTGACTCCCCAGCCCCATCTAAGGGAAAACCCCTGCTATTTCTCCCCTAGCATTTCGGTCTTCTCCCTGGGAGCACTCGCAGCCGATTTATAATTGCATATTTATTTGAATGGTTTCTCAGTGCGTCACCCCTATCGGGCTGTAAGCCTCATGAGGGCAGGGACCTTCTGTGTGCCGGCCACCAGGACACCGTACCGCTACAGGCCACGATAGGACAAGTATGCAAACATCATCACGCACTAAACACCCCTGCCCCTTCACATTCAGTGGCACTTGTACCTACAGCTCACCTAATTGTGCACATGTGTTTGGGTGGGTATAAAATTCTACATACATGCCAACTTAAAATCAGTCAGCAAGTAAATGTAAACGGAGGAGTGTGCCCACTAGAATTATATTAATACTGCCCAAATGGCATTCCCCAATTCTACTGTGTCAGTATACAAATGTGCCTGAGACTTCAGAAGAGGTAGCAAATAATTCTGCCTGGGAGTGGGGTGGGGAAGAAGGCCACACGGGGGCACTGGGCAGGAAGGATGAATATCTGTCATCAGGTGGCGATGGGGGAAGGGAAGTGGTAACACAGGCAATGGGTGGCTTTCACTGGGCACAGGGGTGACGGCGGCGGTGCCAAGTATGCGGGAAGTGAGCTGGTGCTTGGCTGAAGAACAACGTCTCGCTCACTCCTCCCTCTGGGACCTGCCTCTCTGCCAGCCCCTGCTCCTCCTCTGTCGACCTACCACCACAAAGCCTTCCCCAGTTACACCCACGCGGCTCAGCTCTGCTGTCCCTGTGGGTAAGTCCATTTGAGTCTAATCAACTCAATTCGTGTTCCTTCCGCAGGCTGGTGTCTGCATGTTACTCTGCTGCTGCGGCCATAGCCTGTGAGCCCCAAAGAGCAAGAGTCCCAGCCCCGGCGTCCAGACTCAGCAAGATGCACCTGTCAATGCATCCAGGGTGCAGCCCCACTCACCCGCAGCAGCTCCTCTTCACCCTGCTCCTTCACGAACACCTCCTCCAGCTCCTGGTTGAGCCCCTCGAGGCTCCTGTGCAGGCAGGGGCTGAGTCGAAGGACAGGGGACCCTGCGGGGAAGCTGGGAGGGGACGCCTGAGGAAGAAGCACATGAAGCACTCGCTGAAACCCACCACGCCCGGCAGCTATCAGTTCTGGCTGGGGGTGATGGTCATGTCTACACGGCAACACCAAGTGAGTAAAGGAGGAACTGGGCACAGGTACTGGTTGCAATAGGTCCAGTCAGTGGGGTTTTCTCCAGAAGTTGGCGCCTTGAGAGGTCGGGGGTACGCTTTTAACAGCTGCAGGAGCATCACGACCTCAATTGTACAGGGAATGAGGGTGGAGGAAAGAGAAATTCAGAACAGTAGGAAGCTCTTCCAATGTCATTCACCAAGTCCAAGTTTGCGCTAAAGCTTTACCTGGGCACCCACAGGGCCACAGGACACATGGTGTGGTAGGGCTCAGGTGCTGCTCAACCCGAGAGGCTCTGCCCTCATGGTGGGGGGAGTGTGCCCGTGGGGACGACAAAGGGGAGAGAGCTGGGGTGGTGACATACCCTCAGTGTTCCCCGCACGGCATGGTCTCCTTGCAGTGGGGAGCCCCGCTCCTTCTCTTTCCCACTGCGGCTCAGCTTTGTCCTCTGCAGCTGTTGCTTCAACTTGGTAATCTGGGGGCCCAGAGAGAGCGAGAGGGGAGGCAGGTGAAGCAAAGCAAAAGTGCACTGGGTCCCTCCTCCCAGCATGGCTCCTGCCAGAGGCCCATGGAAATGCCTAAAAGGGAGATGGCAGTTCATCTTCCATCTCAAGCCACCTCCGTGGTGTTCCGAACTCTGACGATGGGTTCATCGGGCAAGCTGGGAACCTTATCAACTGGGTTACTTGATAGTTTGAATTACCATGTATTGCACAGATGGATCCGTTTCCAAAAAATTTAAAAATACACAACACTCAAACCGTTTTTGTCTTTCACAGATTCCGAAGGCATGGAATACTACTCTATGAATAGAAATGGGAAATGATGTTTTTGAATTCACTCCCCAAAGTACATTCACAGCTATCTCAAAGGCCCGGGACCAGGAAGGATGGAAGGATTTCCCCCCATTTTAGAGCAGACTGTGCTGAGCGAGGAGCAAGCTCTCCAGAGGGAATATCAGATTTTGTCCCGACTTCCATTTCCTGTAACAATTATGGATTATCATCAACAATTTTGAATATTATCCCTGTCACATTTGGGATTCTAGACCTACTTGCCTCAGCTGGCAAATGCTCAGAAGCCGAGCTATTTAAATATGGGCCTAAATTAAATGGAATTCGGAGGGTAGATTTGCTGCCCACAGCCACGCAATATGACTGCTGCCAAAAAGAAAGTGCTTTCAGATTTGCTATTGGGGACCATTCAACCATGACTCCATGCTTAGTGTAAATAACTTGCTTACTCTGATAATTACAAACGTTAAATACTTTGCATTTTCCACTGGCCTTAAAGACTTCATATTTTTTCTGTTTTTGCAACCAAGAAGGCAGAAGTGACTCCCCCACAAAAGAGTCCAGGGTGACCCCTGGCAAGCTGGGCGGTGGCAGGCAGACTGGGTTGGGAGCCCTGGAATTCCGGTCTATGGCTTTCTCTAGTCAACCTTGATGACTGGAGCCCTCCTGAGAGAAAAGGAGGGCCAGGAAAAAGTGCCTGGAAACAATAACTATTTTTTTCTTCTTTTAAAACTAAGGCTGGATGAATAGTAAGTACTAGATGGGGCTGGGGCTTTTCAGTTCCCAGGAAGGCACTCCCTATCTTCCTCCAGCCTCTGAACCGCTTATCTGGATCCAACCTCAAAGCACAGTGAGAACAATGGTGGCTCCCACCCTGTGCCCGGCTGCTGAAGGGCACCAGCGGCCACTGGCCAAGCCCCTGCTGGCAGGAGGGTCTTGGCTCCAAAGGCCTGGCCACCAGGCGGCTGGGAGGCAGCTGCAAAGGAGCCATCTCATTAGGGAAAGACCAGGTCAAGACAAGGGGGATGGAAGTGTGGGTCCACTTGGGAGCAGGTGCACCCACGGTGCTGGGGGTGGACAAGAGCAGCTACTCCGGCCAGGGAGGTCAAAGGGGACGGTTACCTCTTTGCGGTGGTCTGTGCTACCCCAGGACGCCGAGCGCTTGTGCGCACAGGAGCTGCTCCGCTCTCCTTCAAGCTCTTGCCAGGACAGGGGGGTCTGCAGGGAGAAGAACCGTGAAACGGAGCAGCTTCTCAGGCGGGCTCAGGGGAAGCAGACACACCGTCTCCCGGACAGAGGCAGTGGCCTCTGCTCTCTCATCTGCTCCACAACCTCCTCAACGCTGTCAGCCTGTTATTCTTCCAGGCTTCTCCACTGACTCCCTCTTTCCCCATCACCTTCCTCTCGATGAGCCAGCAAGGCCGGCCTGCTCTCTGTTCTCTACGACTTCTACACATGGCTGACAGGCCCAGTTCTCAGGGCTCCCCAACAGTGAGCTCAAGGATTGCCCGCCCTGTCCCCACCAGCTCCAAAGAGCATGGGCTCAGGCACCCACTGGCATCCTTTATTCTCGAACCCTCCATTGCCTAGTACAGGCCCAGGTTCCTGGGAACCTAATGAAAGCAAGTTATTAGACAGGAAGCATGAATTGGAAAAGCAGAAAAAAGGTCAACAGAGATCCCCTCCCTCCATCCCTGTCTGTGCGGTGCAGTGCCTCAAGCTTGTTCCACGAGTTTCCCCTGCACACAGAGTCAGTGCTAGGAGCCCTCCTGAATACCCAGGGATGGGACATTTTCAGAATGGAGGGAGCCAGAATTCTGAATTCAGCCCTGACTCCTGATCACTCTTGGCTTTGTCACAGCTCCTTCTCCTGGGCCCTGCGCTGCTCCTCGTGAGAACAGGGCTGTCAGTCTGCTGGCCTCCCTCCTCTGCTGCACAGAAGACAGAGTTGGCCCAAGTTGGAGGCAGGGGGAGTGTGTAGACCCACTTCCTGAGCCCCAAACCGAGGGAGGAAGCTGTTGGCTCTAAGCTCGAGGCAGGAGGACAAGATTCCTCCCCACCACCAACATCCCTAGTTCCATTCCAAGGGAGGGGCCCAAGGGGGAATGCGCCAGTGGAACCAGTTCCTCTCTAAGTTCTTTGCATGAGCTGCCAAAACCATGAGGGCCTGGGAACCGTCTCCTACAACAGATCTGCTGACCTCCCCGGAGAGGTTGCAGCAAACAGAAGGGGGAGGAAAAGAGAGAGAAACCCAACAACTCAACACCCAACAGCTGCTAAGAAGAGCTCAGCAGGGACAGGCTGAGCAGGGCTGTGGGAGCAGCCTGTCCTGTGACAGCTGCCGGGGAGGGGCCCTGGGCAGGGGCTCCTTGGTTCTACCTTCTCCCAGCTGCCCACCCATCAGAACCTCGGCTGGACTGAAAACAACAGCCAGGGTGAGACAACTGCCTACTTCCCTTCCCTGAGGCTAGCACCACGGGAGACTATCAGAGATCCATCCCCCCACAGTCCCCTCCTTTAGGAAAAAGGCAGGCAGCACATCCTCTGGCCCGGACCCCAAAGCCCTAGAGGTGAAGCTGCCTGACAGTCTATGGAAAGCAAGCAGCTGTCTACTCCCAGATGCCTACATCTCTCTAAACCAGAGTTGGCAGAGGGAACCTCAGAAATGGCTGCTGCATAGATTGAAAAGTGAGGAGGAAGTCCACCTCCCCCTCAGCCCCCTCGGCTCGGCGGGTGCATGAACTCTCCTCCATCCGGGCCTCCAAAGCCAACCCCATAGGTGACTAGCTCTGCTAATCCAAGTGCTGAGTCTCGCACTAGCCTGCTGTCCCTGGAAAGGTGGCGGAGGCTATGGGGGAGGGATGACAAAGGCTAAGGTGATGCGCCCACTTCCCCTCCTCCAGGAAGATGCTGTATTCACAGGTGGGTGGTGAGAGGTAAAAACAGCCACATTCAGGCTGCCACCGGTTCCACTAACATCTCTGGCAAACTCTTCAACTGCCTTCTTTCTCCTGAAACATGTGAGGGGGTGGAAGGAGAAATGTAGGCTCGCGCTGGAGTTTAGAAAGGATGTGAAAATTCACGGCAGCGAGGATCATCTCCTCTCTCAATCTGCTTTTCTTCCCTGCGCTCTGTTCTGCAATGTCTTCCAGCAACTACTGCCTACTCTGTGTAAACGGTGCTACCAAGGCCACCGCTTTGCCTCAACACTCCACCCCGGCCGCAGATAGCACCGTCTCACCCTCCATCCCATGGGCTCTCCTCTCCATATTTGGCTCTGTCCTACCCAGGCAAACCAATCCCAGCTCCTCCTTCTTATTCATGCATTCAACAAATAGCTCCTCAATGCAAACTGTGTCAGGCAGTGTTCCAGGTGCGGGGGACACTACGATGCACAAACCAACAAAAATCCTCTTCCCCCGCGAGTTTATGTTCTAGTTGGGGGACACCGTCTCAACAATGACAAGTACTAAAGAGAAAAGTACACCAAAGAAAGGGGCTGGGAATGCTGGGATGTGGGTGGGGCGATGGGGAGACCGACATGATTTTAAATGTCCAGAAGTCTTCAATGAAAAGGTAATGCCTGAAGAAAAACCTGAAGGAGGTAAAGGAGTGAGCCCCGTAAGAGTGATCCAGGCGGCGGGCACAGCAGGTGCAAAGGCCCTGGAGCAGGAGCGAGCCTGATGTGTGGAGAACGTTGAGGAAGTCAGTGCGGCTGGAGCGGAGGGAGCCAGGGGCACAGCAGTGGGAGGTCAATAGATGTGACAGATTGAAAAACGGTCCCCCACAGTACCAGGTCCTAATCCCTGGAACCTGTAAATGTTACTTAGGCAGTCACGTTTGGGCAGACATGATTAAGTCAAGGTGGAAAAAATATGATCTTGAGTTATCCGGGTGGGCCTTAAATGCCATTACAAGTGTCCTTATGAGAGACAGCGGGAGATTAGACACACACAGAAGAAAGATGATGTGACATGGAGGCAGAAATGGGAGTGATGTGGCCACAAGCCAAAAAATGCTGGCAGCCACCAGAAGCTGGAAGATGCAGGGAACGGATCTCCCAGAGAGCCTCGAGAGAAAGTGCAGCCCTGCCAACACCTTGATCTTGGCCCAGGGAAATGGAATTTGGACTTCTGGCCTCCAGAATTGTGAGAGAATAAATTTTTGTTGTTTTAAGTCACTAAGTTTGAAGTCATTTGTTATAGCAGCTTTGGGTACCTATACTTAGGTTATGCTGTGTTTGAAGCTGTTTACATGCTGGCCTTGAGAGTTCTCATGGCAGGCATGTGCACAAGTGTGGTCTTTGGTGCCTCCTCCTGAACCGGGAGCGTCAAGAGTGGGGGCCATGCCCTGCCCCTTATTTCCCGTGCCCCTGGGTGGACAAGCCCCTCCTCCTCTGGGTCTCACCACAGAGGTCTCCTTGGAGCATAGAGAAGTCACGGCTATTGGAGGCTACCCTTCAAAGAGCAACCCTCTAGGGCACAACAGGAGCCAAGCCATGCTGCGTGACAGCACGGTAAGTAGTCGTTCCAGATGACCCTTTGGAAGCAGGGTGGAGCCTGTGCTCAACAGGCCAAAGTCATGTTAGTCAACGAGACTCATGCACTGGAACAGATTTGTTTGAACACCCTGGCCCGGGGGGAGCAGCTGAAGGAAAAGCAGGGCTGTTTACTAGCCAACTGTGCAGATGATGCTCGGATTATGCAAAACGGAATGTGGGTTAGAGCAAGGAAGACTTGCCTGGAGTTCTGGGGTCCCAGAGCACCATGTGGAAGGATAACTGGGCATGGGGACGGAGGAGAGATTTCCAAAGACCAGCCTGATAGAACAAGGCAGGGGCCAAATGGAGCTGAAAACCCTCCCAACTATAGTATGTTTCTCTGCCCCCACCCAACTAAGTGTCTGCCTGGACTCTGCGGCAGGAAGAGTCCAATTGTGTTGTCTCCAGTGACGTTGGCAGAGCCCCGCTGGGTCCGAGGAGCATAACCCAGTATACCTGTGTGGAGGCACAGGACAGCATGGTGCCTGGCTTGGTACAGATGGTCAGGAATTACGTGTTGAAATGAAATCCAGCAGGGAATCGGCCCCCTGGGACTCCGGCCAGACAGAGACAGGAAAGACTCTGAGGGGGGTCTGCCGGCCAGTTCTGAGAACTCTGGCTGCAGGTGGCCAAGGCCACCCTCTCTGGCCCTACAGTGACTATGCAACGCTCACATTTTCCATCATGAACCCATTTTCAAACATTCTGTGCTGTTGTCACACCATATGCTGAACAACTGGTCCTGCTCACCATTTGGGGAAGTGGGCGCTGTGCCCGGGGCCCCCACACCCACAAAGGCAGGCCCATGAAGGGCAAACTGAATTGTGTGTCATCACTAAATGTTAAGGCACTGGCTTGGGAGAAGGAGGAAGACATGACACAGGTAGGGCAAGTCACAGAAAGGGAAGTCTTCCCAGACAAAGATGCCACCCCTGCCTCCTGCCTTCAGGACACTCCATGAGGTTTATCAAGGACTTAAGCCATCTTTTTTCCTAAAAGGGTAAGTCAGGCCTAAGAAACAAGTCTGTCATGGAGGCTTCCCCACCTCCCCTGGAACAAGTGAGGCTGGGGATGAACAGAAGAGGGGGCGGTGGGTGGAGGGAGGCAGAGCAGGTACCCAGGTCCCATCTGTCTACAGATGAGAACACCAGCAGGGGAATTTTGCTCAAACAGCCATGCCAGCTGTGGTGAGACCACTTCCTCCCTCCAGAAGAGTGCAGAAGACTCCAGTGCTTTGCACAGCAAGGAGAGAGAGGGGTGACCACAACCGGCATGTGGGGCCACCACCACCCTGGCCCAGGTCCAGCCGCTAGGAGAGGCCACTTGGCAGCCAGCTCTAGTTTACCAGCTGAGTTGGGGGAAGAGTGGTCCGGAGAGGGGAGCACATATCCAGATTGATCTGGAGAATCCTGACAAGCCCTCCAGATGAGGGTGACTGCACAGAAGCCCTCCTCCTCCCGGGCTGGCCACTCTGCGTCCAGCTCCTGCTGCACCTGAGCACTTCCTTGATCTCACCCAGCTGGTCTCTGGGAGACCTGCTCATCCCTCTCCCATTGCTCATCCTGCCTCAGAACATGCAGCATCTCCAAAGCACTCCTTCCCCGAGCACCACATTCAGACCTCCTCTCCTTCCCCAACCACCAGCTTCCCAATGGGACCCATCCACTTCTCCTCCTCCCCTGCCCCAAGCAGCGGGGGAACTCAGCCCTCCATGTCAGACTCTAAATTGTCTGGACACTACCTGTGCCTGCCTAAGGGCTTAAAACACAGCTAGGCCCAGGGAGGGTTACTGGGGCTGTTGGAGGGCTGAGTTATATTCGACAACGGAGGGCTTTTCACTCCACCTTCTGCCTGTGAGGAAGCCTTGAGGATGCAGCCCGACTGGCTATCTAAATAGCCTGGCAGGTGTTCTGTGCTTGCTGCCCAGGTCTGAAACTTGCCTGGAACAGGCAGGGCTCCTGCTTGCTCCATGGGGTCCAGAAAAGGGAGTTGCACAGTGGTTCCCTGTCTTTATTGCAAGGCAGGCCCCCAGGAATGCCAGGGCTGATGTGGTCTCCAAACACACACTCTGGCTGCTGGCTCTGGGTAGGGGGGAAAAGGGGGTGGGGGTGGTGAGAGGTGCAGGCAGTGAGGGGAGTTAGAGTGCAGAAGTGAAGGCCAGCCAGATATAGTGGATACTATATTGTGTGGCTGGAAGAGAAAGGGCAGAATGTGGGGTAGGGGTGGGAACAGGCCCCCTCAAGCTCAGAAAACTTAGGGTAAGAGAGGGCACCAATTTATTTTTAACAGTTTAAAAGCTTTCAAAGACTTTGGTAGATCCCACCCCCTACCTTTCCCCTTACTCCCTAGTATCTCCCCAATAAAAACTCATCTCCAGTCCATTCTGGGTGATATACCCATGCTCAGTAGGGACACGCCAGGAGAGCCTCAGGTCATCATGGTGTAATACCAGTGTGGAAGGTAGCTTGTGCCAGGCCAGGGACCCAAGCAGGCATTTGAATGGTGCCCAAAACCTAGAAGCAGAAAATTCCCAGAAGGCCAGGAATGAAAGATGGGCAGAGCGCATACTTGGTTTGGATGCCTACGTTGATCAGAATTCTCCCACCTCCTGACTGCAGCCACAATATTGACAGGTTGCTAAGAGTTCCTCGAGGGCTGGAGCCCATCCCAGGGAAAGAGGAAAGCTGCACAGCTCGGCCCTGCCAGACCCATGGAGGCGCATCGCTGACCTCTGTCTTGCTGTGGCAGGAAGCCCAGACTTGTTATATAAAAGATCTGGCCTGCAGTTGGAGCCTGAGCAGCAACACACAGCCTAGAGTCCATGCCTCTAAATCCGGCGGGGAAACGTCCGAGGCCAACCCTGCCTGAGTTGACACAGAGAATGCTATGTGAAGAGTGGGATGGAGGCTTCCTAGAAGTCTGGCAGCAGGAAATGACAGAGACAGGCTACATGGCAGCCTGCCATCTGACAAAGAGGGATGCATTCATGAGCTTACACACGTGAAGTAACCTCAAATCCTGCTCCTCCAGGAAGCCCTCCTTGACTACATACATTATTTGGGCTAAACACTACTCTCAAAAGAGAAAGGGGGGTGTGCTCCAGGTCGGTGACGGGGAAGCATGGCCTATCCTACTTGCCCTTTTCTAAGGGTACAGGGAGCAACAGTTCCCAGGGCTCCCAGGAAGTAGACCTGCTCTGTCTGCCACCTGGAGTGTGTTCTCCCTTCACTTTCTGTTCATAGATCTAAAGGGAGCCATCGATTTCAACAGCAGTAAATTCTTGTAGGGTCGACGTAGGGTATTCCCATGAGAATTCCCCTCCTCTGAAATGTGCCAGATACGTGGCCCCACTCATCCCTTGGCTGTTTGTTCACTGGCTGTCATGGAACTGGCACCCAGACTCACAGAGGCCAAATTTTGTTCTCATTTCCTTATTCTTCACTCCAACATGCCAAGAACAGTACTGGGCATTCAGACTCTCACTAATAACATTGGAAAACGGACCTCATTAAAAAAAATAAAGGAAAGAAAGGGACTGACGTGATGTGCTCAGAAGAGGAGGCAGGGTAAAGTGAGCGCACAAAACACGTTCACATTTGGCCACCACCCACCCCATCTACAGCCAGGCAGAGCGGGCACCGCCCACCCCCCCCTCAAGCTGCATAGGAAGAGCTGACTTGCCCAGTATCCCCAGGATGCTGCTTTGCCTCTGAGCCCGTATCTTCCTTCCTGAGGACAACTCATTTGTTCTGAGGTTGAACAGGAATAGGTTTAAACTACATCAAAAGGGAAAATGTTTGACTCTTAACAACATGACGGCTGAGATTGTTGAAGTCTTGAATCAGATGAAGAAATATCTTTGTATAATTTCACAGATGACTTCTTGCTCAGGCTAACACTATCTTATTCAAAAGCTGACAAATGGGCTGGATGATCTGCAGCGATTCCTTCCAAGCTCACGATGCTTAGTGAAAAGGCTGTCGTGAAGAAAGGGGACCTGGGCTCCACGGGACTCCAATGAGTCCATTGAAATCCCAGACTGAGCTGCTGGCTAGGGATCAACTCTCCATTATCTGAGAGCCTTCTACTCCTATTGCTCCAGTGAGATCTCTCCTGGCTCAACACACTTTTTGGCCACCTCTTCCAGTTGTCTGGGGAGTGCAAACTCAACTGAATGTTGGCCCCGGTTTAATTTTAGCAAGGTAAATCTCATTTTTTAAAACCTAGAATAAATTCCAAAATCAGCTCTTGCTTACCCACACATCAATACTCAAGCCAACCTGAAAAACCCAGATTGACTTCTCTCCCATCAGTCAGGTGCAATACATACTCATTTTCATGTAAGTTTACAAAGAAAACAGAGCTGGTAAACATTAGATGACAAAACGCTACATGGTGAATATGTACAGCCGAAACCCAAGACAAGTAATTTCAAGGACTGAGAGTTGGAAAGTAGACCAAAGGCCTCCTCAGCCAGCCCCTGCCCCTGCCCCCATCCTTATTCCTTGTCCAGTTGGGAGAGAGCATTACCTGGGTGGCCTTGTCATTGGTACAGCAGGTGAAGGCCCCATCGGCATCTCGTGGCCACTGGCCCAGGAGGTACGAGCTGAGGATGGTGTCCAGGGAGAATGTGCGTCGGACCTGAGGTGGCTGAGGCCTACACACGGGCTTTTCTGGGGCCACTGCACACGGGACGCTGGCTGGAAGAGAGCACAGCACGCCCCTTGACATCAGCATGGTGGGAAGAGGCATGGAAACCAACCTCCTCTCTTCTCTGAAGCCTTACCTGACTGCCACCTCTTCACTTGCATCCACCCCCTCCTAAAGGAATTTGAAGCTGCCCATAAAAGCACACACAGAGAGCTCTCCTGATTAACCAGCTGGCTGCTATCACTGGAAACAATTTGCACCATTTTGCTTTGGATTGGGATGACCTTATATACATGTCCTCCATCTTTTTCCTGTTCCTAATGGTTCCTGTGAAGTCTGAGGCCTCCATACTGAGTTTCCTGAGAGCAGGACTGTTTCCCATCATTAGAGAGGGAACGCTAAGTAGACAAAAACCAAATTTTCTTCCATCTTTTATCTCCCGCCCTTCTCCTTCCCTTCAGCACTCACTGCAGGGCTCCTAAGCACTACACAAATTCAACCAACTACCTGAAGAACTCTTTTTTTTTTTTAAAATATATGTTTTTATTCATTTCAGCGAGAGGAAGGGAGAGGGAGAGAGAGAGATAGAAACATCAATAATGAGAGAGAATCACCTACTGGGGATCGAGCCTGCAACCCCGGAATGTGCCCTGACCAGGAATAGACCTCCTGGTTCATGGATTGACACTCAACCACTGAGCCAGCCACACTGGCCGGGCTGAAGGACTCTTTTCTCTTTTTTTTAAATATATATATATATATATAAAATTGGTTTTTTACAGGGAGGAATAGAGAGGGATAGAGAGTTAGAAACATTGATCAGCTGCCTCCTGCACACCTCCCACTGGGGATGTGCCCGCAACCAAGGTACATGCCCTTGACCGGAATCGAACCTGGGACCCTTCAGTCTGCAGACCGACACTCTATCCACTGAGCCAAACTGGTTAGGGCTGAAGGACTCTTTATACTTCCTTCAGGATTGGTCAGCCCCAGGGAACCTAGATGCCTGAGACAAAGAAAATGATATAATATTGACTTTCAACTATAGAGCCTGAGGAGTCAGCTTAGGGAAATATCCAAGTATTTTGGTTCTCTCCTCTATCTCAGATTTCTGGCTAAATGGGACAAAAATAAAGCAATCATAAATGCATTCACTTTAATTTTACCTGGATTACAGCTTTCTGGGAGAAAGTAAAAGTTGAGATTGTTGATAACATGTAAGGGTTCCGGAATCATCTATAAGTTTCAATCATCTGGGTGGACCATGTTTTCCATGGCCACATTCAAAACACTACTAACTTAAGATCTGTAAGGTTCTTTCCTTTAAACAGAGCAAGATGCTTTCACATCTGTATTAATCCCTTAATAATTCATCTGTGCATTAAGCACAGCAAAAGGAACTGGGGATTGTAGGTATCAATAAACTTGAAGAGCTTGACATTTAAAAGACACTAACAGCCCTGGCCGGTTTGGCTCAGTGGATAGAGCGTTGGCCTGCGGACTGAAGGGTCCCGGGTTTGATTCCGGTCAAGGGCACATACTTTGGTTGCAGGTTCCCTGGCCCTGGTCGGGGTGTGTGCAGGAGGCAACCAATCGATGTGTCTCTCTCACATTGATGTTTCTCTCTCTCTGTCCCTCTCCCTCCCTTCCATTCTCTCTTAAAAAAGTCAATGGAAAAAATATCCTCGGGTGAGGATTAGCAACAACAAAAAAAGAAATCATACTGTACATATTTTGCAATGTGCTTTTGCCTTATATCATAACCACCTTTCCAAATCAATATACACTGATTTAAACACATTACAACATTGTAATTTAAATGATCTTAACATTTCTGTTAAAACTCTTCAAAGGCCCTCTTTTCAAGATGGTGATCAAAGGCCTCATGTTTTGGTCCCACTTACCTGCCCTTACATTTCACTCCTTTTCAAAGCCTCCATCCTGCACAAACTACACTACACAGTTTCCTACCCAGGTCCCGGGCCTTCCCTCCTCTGAGGTTTGCACATGTGTCCAAGGTTGAAATCTTATCAGTCCACCAAGGCCTGCCTCCACCTCCAAGAGCCTTCTGGATCCCCTGGAACAATCTCTCAGGATTTTCTCATTTCCTCCAGCACTTTGTACCCTTCTAGTACTTACCACCTTCTCTTTTGGATTATGGGTATGTGTGACTCCTAGATAATAAACAACCTGTGGCCAAGGACGGTCCCTAATTTATCTTGTACCCCTCCCAGTGCCCAGAGCATAGGGCTGGTGATTGGCAGGTGCCTAAGTATTTGCATAAAATAAACCCTTACTGTAAGGGTAAACTTGCTTTATACCATGGATTCCAAGTTTGCCTGCACATCCATGCTCAACCCACTCCCCCGGAGTAAAGCCACCCGAGCTGCTTGTCTCTTTTCCTCCAAGGCTCAGAAAGGCCCAACCTCTTTCTTCCCCATCCTGCGCCTTGTCGCCCTGTAAGTCAATGACAGGCACGCTGGGTTCAAGTTCCAACTTCATCTCCTACACTAGCTTTTCAATCACTCATCTTCCTATCACTCACCTTGCTATTCTGCACTTAAGATAAAAAAGCGGCAATCAGATATTTCTGGGAGCTTCTAACCTATGTCAGCAGCCAAGTCAGACACCACAATGCTGTGGCCCTCCGACAATGTCTTTAAGAGCCCAGCGGTGAGGTGAGGGCTCTGGAAAAGCAAGTTCACATGACAGAGAAGCAAAGGAACAAGGAAACAGGTGGGTAGCAGATGAGCAAGAAACTGGTATAAAGGCCAGAACGCCACAATCCTAATGGCTGTGTCATCCCTGTGTGAAGGGAGAGGGCTGTGGCTCCAGGGCTGAGAAAGAAGCGATGGGGAGAAAGATATCCTGGAGACACCTCTCCCAGTCCCTTGGCAGAAGTTGCTGCCTTTGCTCTACTGTGTTTATATAGTCCTCAAGTTTTGCCCCATCCCACAAAGTTTGTTAATGAATTGAATCTTCTATTTTCCCAGCAGCGTTCCAAGGAGCTAGGGAAAGACTGGTAAGGAAACCAACGCGCAGGGAAGCCCAGTCTCAGATTGGATTCAGTCACCCTGCAAGTCAGAGACAGTCCCAGATCTAAATCTAAGCTTCCCCCCTCCTATCTCAGTTCACTGGGGCTCCGGGCCCTCTTGCGTGAGGACATGCTCTGAGGCTGCTGGAACATCTCCTGGACACCTGGAGGAAGGATTGCCTCGTTAGCTACTTTTCAGGGAAGGAGATAATAGGCCTGACCTGAAGGTCAACAATGACCTTTTTCATTTTATGGGTTTCTTTGGGGGGGGGGAGGTTATGAAGTCTTTGAAATGTGGGGTTAAAGCATTCTGCTATCTTCTGGGGACAATTTACACCACACCCATGTTAAATCATTCCATTACCCTTCGTATCCCATCCATTCATGAGCTATAGCAGAGTTCCAATCTCAAGGGCAGCAGTCAATGTGGTACTTTACTCCCTGTGCTCCCTGGGCTAGGGAGGGCTCAGAGTCCTGGAATTTGACATGAGACTCCAACCACCACTCATTATGGTCAACTCTACATGCTTTCTGGCCACCTCTGACCAAAGTTATTTACAAAGACTCTGAGGACTTCATGGGTACTGACTTACTCCTCCATATACCAGCAACAAAACAAAACAAACAAAAAGCAAAACAAAACATACCCCATACATACAAAAGAAAGGGGGGGGGAGGGAGGGAGGCAGGGAGGAAGCGGGTAAGAGAGAGTGAAGGGAATGGGGGAAAATCAAGCACCTAATCCAGACCCAGCTGCCCTGGACACCTTCTTCTCTGCTAGATCTGCAAGGGTCTCACCACAGCTCGGTCGAACTAGAGGACTTGCCTCAGTTTCTTTTCCTCAAATGAGACAGCTGGGCCTCGCCCTATTTCTATAGTGACCACATCCTAGTGCAATGTGTTGGCACAGCTCCTAGGAAGCCACAAAATGACTGAGTTACCTTCTGTCTCAGAGCCCTCAGCAAGGACCTCTTCCCTCCCAAACCCCCAAATTCTTGGCACGTCCTGGCCCCTTGGAAGAGTCCATAAAGTGCCATGCTTCCTTCATGTCCAAAATATAGGGGAGGGGGAGGCATTTAAAAATTAGATTTTTATTTCAAAAATCTCATCCCAAATGGTTTGGGGAACACCTGCTAATTAGGGCACCAAAATTGATTAAGGGCTAAACCAAGGTGTCAAGTTCTCCCCAAATGCAACCCCAACTAAAGCCAAAATCAGACACATTTTGTTCCATCCTGGAGGGGGCCACAGGCTGAAGCAGTGTTCCCCCACCCGAATATGTGGGGGCTCAGACCGGAGGGATCTAGTACTGACTGCAGCTCTGCCCTCACTGCGGTATGACTGTAGCCAACACCAGGCAGCCTCCCTGGGCCTGCCCTCCCATCTGGCAAGCAGGAGCACGACTCCGCCTATATTCCCTCTTAGGGATGCTGTAAAAAACAGATGAGATACAAGTGCACTTGAAAGTCTTCATTAGCTAGATTAGGTCAAACCCATTGTCATAATCCCTCCCCATACCACAATCCTTTAGGATTAAAGGTGGGGGTGAGGGAGCCTAGAAAGAGGCTATCAGACAAGACAGCAGCTCGAGTTCTAGCCACCACTATCCTTTGGGAAGGTGCACATCTGCAGTGTCAAAGCCCTTCCCTTCACTGGGAAGTCTGACGCGGCATGGACACCCCCCTGAGTAAACGGCGCAGGGGCGGAAATAAAACTGCCTGGAGACGTGGGCATCAGCAGCTGCGGGGCAGCACTCAAGCTGTGCTACCCACTGAGACCCACCTCCGTGAGGAACAGCCCCTAAGAGAGCTCACAAGCTTGTCCCTCATGGGCCTCCCAGAAGGATCTAGGGAGTGGGCTCCTCTCTGCCACTGTGTGATGATGGTTAACGGAGGAGCTCTGAAAAGTAACAACGGTTGCTTGTGGTCAGAAGATGAACTGGTTTCATTTCTGGAAAGTACCCCTCTCAGATTTGGGAAACGGGGAGGAAAACAAGACAATCGGCTCTCCTATCTGAGGAGAGACGCCCGTATCATGACAGGCCATGACAGAGCAGCAGGCCGCCGGGGCACTGGCTGGGTGGCTGCGGGAGGGTGGAGTGTCCTGTTTACAGCGCTGTGGGGTATTATCGGCCCATCGCATGCAGCAGCCTCCGCGGCCCAACCACCTGGCGGGGCGCTTGGCACCGGGCCAGGCCATTTCACCCTGTAGCTGATCAGTGGCGGATGCTTTGGTTCTTGGGCAACGGCAAATGGAAAAAACA
The DNA here is from genome assembly GCF_000147115.1 of Myotis lucifugus. Lineage (NCBI taxonomy): Eukaryota > Metazoa > Chordata > Mammalia > Chiroptera > Vespertilionidae > Myotis > Myotis lucifugus. The sequence goes on from NW_005871302.1 coordinate 1,738,803, forward strand.
AAACAAACCAGCACACACCGGAGATAAGAAGCCTTCGTGCTATCTTCCAGAGCCACTTGGCCCTGGCTCCCAACTGCTGCATTTTTATGGCTTTGGGAGAGGGGGCTCTGAGGGCAGGGGACCAGCAGTCAAATGTCTGCGCGCTGGGGGACAGTCAATAGGGAGGAGAGCACACAAGGGCAGATAAGACACTGAGCCAAGAGTGGCTAGCAGGGGCCCGGCACACCGCAGGGGACCGACGGATTGCTTCGGCAAGCAGATTTTGCACGCCCACCACAGGCCAGCTCTGTGATAAGCACTGTGGTACAGGAGGAGGAGGAGGAGAAGCTGCTAACAAGGTTACAATCCCTAAGCACCTGAGGGACCCCAGCCAGCGCCTCTTCAGAAGGATCACCCAGTTGTCTCTGTGCTCTCTCCTATCCCCTCAGGCCTGACCACACCCGCAAACGCCCATCCTTGGTACCCAAAAGGTGACAGCTCTTAGAAGGGCAAGACAGGGTCAGGGGAAGGGGGAAGGCAGCAGATGGCGCAGGAAGTGGGGTGTTTGTGGCTGCCCTTCTCAACTTGGCCAGAGATGGACTGTGGGGCGGAGGCTTAGCAGCTCATGAGGAGAAATCAGGCCCTGACCACAGGGTCCTGGCTGAGCATCTAGGGGCGCTGCCTCACTTATTTTACTCTCATGTAGGAGACAGAAGCCTGGGAAATAAGACAAGGCTACCCTCCACCCATCCTCCATTAGCCTGAAACCTAGTGATCCCAAAATACCCGAGCGCAGGAAGAAGAAGAGAAAGGCAGCCAGTGAGACCTCACACGTGGCAAGAACTCAACAACTAGCAGGTCCAACAAACAAGCTATGAGTCACTTTCTCATGTTGTTGGGCTTTGAAGCATTATTAGCTCGAGTTGTCTCGCCTCCCCTCTTAAAGAGAACATAGCTCTTATTTATAACAAAAACTGTACATATGTTGAGGGAAATAAGAAAATGCAGATGAACAAAAAATGAAAACTAAAAACTATGCATGCCCCCACTCAAAGCTCACTACTGTGCCTATCTTTCCTGGCCTCTCTTCATGCACATGTGGGTGCATATATATTTTTTATAAAATGAGATCACATTATACACATTTTTCTACAATCTGCTTTTTTCAGTCACTGATCTTCAGTCAGGAAGGACAAGCGGGCCCAGGGCTGAGGCAGGGCACATGGTTTGCACATGCAGGGAGCAGGCGCTACACTGTCCCATTTCCTAGCGGTAATGCAGAGATTTTTTTTGGAGGGGGCGGGGGAAGGGGGATGTTAATCTGGAGATGAGCAAAGTAAAATAGGGATCCAGAATTCTAAACATTTCCCCAATAACAGAGTTGCAGTAAGTAGGGGAAGTCCCTCCTACAGCCTCACAGGGATTATTTTTCCATTTCGGTACACGTGCTGGGATTAAACAGTGCAGGCAGTCTTCTGAGCTCCCAGTGCTCCAGCACCGCTTAACTGCTTAACTCAGGGACGTGTGGGTTTTGGAGGGAAGTTGCGGTCAAACCGAAATCCCCAATCTGACTGTACAAGAGTTAGAACCCTCCTTGGAAAGCCCAAGGAGACCCCATCCATCCCAGCTGGGAAAACTAAACTTGGGCCTTTGAATACTTCTTTCAACACCAGGCAATAGCTCGTTTCAACCATAACAGGGAGAAGAAACCGAAGAAACTAGATTAAAAAGGAAGAAGAAATCAACAGTAACATCACATTTCCCTTACCAAGAAGGCTTACCTACCTAACGAGAGAAGAGCGATGAGATTTGTATGTGCATGGAAAACTCAGACAGGCCCTCGATTAAGTACTGACTCCATATTTAAGTGCGTAGCTCAACTGAAAGCGTTTCTGGCTACATGTCTGACTCCCCAGCGTGCAGACCACAGCTATAGGCAGCTGGAGAGAAGGGCCAGGACAAACCCATCTGGAGATGTCATTGTGGGGGAAATAAGGAGTATACTAGCACTAACTATTCACCATCAGCAAAGAGGAAAAGGATGACCCCACTGCGTGTGTGTGTGCGTGTGTGTGTGTGTGTGCGTGTGTGTGTGTGTGTGTGTAGAAAGAGTAGACAGCAGTTAGACATTTTGTTCAATTCTCAAGAAGCTGCAGTTAGAAAAGGAAGTGGGGTGAACTTTTCACCTTTTATCTCAATTCTCTGAAGAGTTCTGTAAGATTTTGACATTTTTAAAACAAAATACTAGCAATTACTGATTGGAGCAGGCTTTCCTTTGGAATCTACTTGGCCTTTGAAAAAATAGCAAAAATTGTGCATAGACTAGCCCTGTCTCCCTAAAATTAAAAAAAAAAAATCCTCACCCCTGCAGTTATTTGGGAATGATGAATTTCTTTCTCACAAGACAGACATAAACCCGTCAGTATCTTCACTTCTCACAATGAGCTGATTCCTATCACGTAGATGAGAAATCACAACTTCCAGCCAGCTCTTAGGTGGTCTTTTAAGATAAATGAGGTGAAGAACCAGCGATGGAGGAGGTTCAACTACAGCACGCCCTGTGAGAGGACAGTTGTGATTGAAACTGCACCCTGATTTCTGTTCTGAGTGCGTGCAGCCCATATACTCTCATGAGGTCTCCTCTGGAAAGGGAGGCAGAGCTCCCAAGTGTCACAGTTGGGGGGCCCGTGACACATCCTCATGTAGAGAGGTGAACTGACTTCTCTAATGCCACAGAGCAAATTGAGACACAGGCCTTTTTTCCCAATAAAGAATTTTTGAAACTACATTTCCTACACTTGCTTTTCATTGTCAGACTCAACTGTCATATGCCTGCCTTGGTCCAGGAGCCACTCCATGGATCCAAAGGGTCCTAATCCTTCCCCTTGCTAGGAACCAGGATGATCATACATACCTGGGTCTCAGGAACATTGCTTTACCAACTGGCATGTTGGGCGAGGGAAGGAAGACAATTAAGATGTGAGGGATCCCTTTTCTAGTGAGCAAAGTGGAAAACAAGTGAGAGAGAAAAAGGAAATAATAGAATTACTTTCAAATAGTCAAAGTAATTTTTCCTTTGTGAACCAACCACGACTTATTTTTAGCTCTAGTCAGCCTGCTTTCTCCCTGGCCTCAAGCAAACTTCTAGATGGCAATGTATGTGTAAATAATTGCTACTCAATTCGTATCAACCCACGTCACACAAAATACTTCAGACTTGGACAGAATGTGATGGCCCCATTTTGTTGCCTTCCCTACAATGATTCAAACCCCCTCCCCCAATTTTTTAATTCTTCTTTTGAATGGCTTATGTCAATACTTACATCCATTAGTGTGAATTCAGTATTGGCTTTATACAACTCCCAATAATATCCCAATCAGGAAGCGCCATCAATGGATACCAGAACTACTGGGGGAACAGAATATTTACATAATGCCAAAGTATCACCACATAAGCCACTTATTAAGAGAATTTTTTTTGTTAATCCTCACCCAAGGACATTTTTCCCATTAATTTTTTTTTGAGAGTGGAAGGGAGGGAGGAGGAAGGGGGAGAGAAAGAGAGAGAAAAACATCAAGGTCAGAGAAACACATTGATTAGTTCAGGGATCGAACCTGCAACCCAGGTACATGTCTTTGGGAATCAAAGCCACAACCCTTCGGTACATGGGCCAGTGTTCTAACCACTGAACACACTGGCCAGGGCAAGAGACTTTTTTTTTTTTTGCAAGAGGCTTTTTAAAAAGACACAACCAAACAAGAACCTTGACATTGGATCCTGGGTCAAAAACAACACAAAAAAGTTGTCAAAGGGGAAATTGAAAATGGACTGGATATAAGATGATATGGACTTATATATAATTTACTTAGTGTAATGATACTGTGATTATGTAGAATAATGCCCTTATTCTCAGGAGTAGCCACTGAAGTAAAGGGCAAAGTACTATGATATTTGCAACTTATTTTCAAATGGTTCACGAAAAAAGCACACAGGGATGCACAGATGTATGTTTGTCTAGACACACATATACATAATACACAAAAGGAAAGAAGAGAGATTAGATGATTGTGACTAAAAGTTATCAGTGAGTCTAGGTGAAGAATAAATGGGTATGCATTGTGCTTACAACTTTTCTGAAGGTTTGAAATTTTTCCAAAATAAAGTTGTGAGAGGTAATCATTTAAAACTGGGTTAATTTGGGAAGACGGCAATTCAGTTCACTCCCCTGCAAGGATCTGAACCCTTTAAAATTTCACACGTGGCAGGTCACTCGGGTCACTGCTCTGGATTTCTAATTTGGGGAAAGAGAAGATGGGCGAGAAGAAATGAAAGTGACTGAGGCTTAATCTGAGGCAAGAAATTGAAAGATGTAAATCAGTACAACGTAGAATAAAAATACTATGTGAAGACTTTAAACCATATTAAGAAGTGTCACGTCATCCCAAGAAGAGCAAGACTGGGGGTAGGACTAAGGGGTTCCTATAGGTCCAGAAACACAGTTGAAGCTGGATATAAGCTCGTATAGGCCCAACCAAGTTACCCCTGGGGATTCATTTGCCATTATTGCTCTTCAAAAGGAATGTAGAAACCAGATAGATCCGAGGGAAGATGGATAAGGATGACTAAAGGGACGATAGGTAGATTCCAGGAGGAAGGTGAAATTAATTAGAATTTATCAGTCTTCTGTGTGGGTGCAAAAATAAAGTGTAGTAAAAAGACTTTAATTAGGAGACTCTAGTGAGGTAAAAGGAAGAAGTTGCTCATCAGAACTGAATGAGGGAGATTGCAGCATCTACGAAGGAACAACTCCAGGAAGAGATAATTATATGCTTCCAGATGTCTCAGTGTTCACCCCGGAAGGCAGTATGTTACATCAGAACAGTCTGAGGCTCCACGAGTTCTAGAATTCCCCAACCATGAAAGGGTGAATAAGAGAGGCTTCTTGACCAAATCAGCTAAATTAAAAGCTCAGAGTTCATGTTACTACCTGGGGCAAAATAAGTTAAAGAGAGAAAAAAGGCACAAAGTCAAAGGGAGACTTGCCTTACCTAGGCTGGTCAGACAGCTGTGTTGTGGGCTCCCAGATGATGTCCCCCACCTCCTCCCCCAAGAAGATTATAAATAGCACTCAATTTACCTATGGCAAGCCACAAGCAGGTCTGGTCACATGACTGGATGAGCTGGAGTAAACACCCCGTAGACATCAGCGCTCAGAGGGCAGGTTTGCTCACTTGCTACACCTCATTAGTTTGGAATCTGTCAGGACCTCTGCTTTTATCCCTGGTTCCTTTTGCTGGGGTGGGGCAGCGGGGAGCAGGGCTATAGGGAGCAATTGCTCAGTTATGTTCCTCAGGGCCAGGAAGGTACAGTCACAGAATTTGCTTTGTCTTCAGGGTCTAAAATCCTATTAGTCATTCTGCTCAACCCTCACAGCCTTGAAAAGCTATGTGGGCCTGAGTCCCACCGGTAGAAAGTCTTCTCTGGTTATCTCCATCTCCTTACTCAAGTTCTACTCCGTGTGCCCAGCTTCAGAGAGGAGATACCCGAGACCACGACACCCCATCTAGTGGTTCCCCACCTGGCCTTGGACATTCTGGAACTGACCCAGCCTAACCTCAACTCAGTGGCAAACTCCCAGACTGTGTCTACAGGTGGAAAACCCCCAAAGTGTGCTGGGCAACCTTCCAGGTCAGCCCCTGCTCTGACGCCCTGGTCTTGCCAGTTGCTCAGATCTCCTAAGGGAGGCTCAAAGGTTGCGTAGAGCCTCCAGGGTAACCCTAGCCTGAAAAGCAAGATTAGATGGCCCCTCCAGAAAGAGCCTTGACAGGTCTGCCACTGGCAAAATCTATCCTAATATCAGCATATGCCTGACCACTGATGACTTCATAGCAGAAGGATGCTGGTCAGCTCACCTCACCACATGGGCTTCCAGTCACTGAAGTGACACCATCTTCCCTGTAAGAGATGGGCTTTGGATCTGGTTCTTAAGTCACGAGCTGCTTAACAGTAATGCCATTTTCTTTTATGAGTCTTATCCTCCTGATGCAAAAGGGAAGCAGTTTGGAATGTTAATTACCAAGGCGTCCTATCCACGTCTCTAAGAACCGAAAGGAAAGGGCTCAGTTGTCCCGGTCCCTTCTAAGCAGGCAGCTGTGGCCATTCGCGCAGCTGCTCCAACGCAGACTTCTAAGCTGCAGACAGCCCACTGGGTGGTTCTTTTTTGCATCGTGCCCTCATTCTGGATGCCCATCCACCCAGCACTGATTTTGGGCAGACAGAGCCAAGAAGAATCAGAGAATAATGGGGAGCAGATAGAACTCAGTAACTGCCTAAGAGCAACTGCCTAAGTATGTAAGCTGGGTAATAATATAGTAAATGCTCATGGGTCTATTTTACATAACTGGCTGGAGCCCATGAAAAAAACCCTTTGATGCCAACTGAACCACAGTCTCACGGCTCTAGGGTAGCTGCAGGGAGACATTCCAGATAAAGGACACACACGAAAGCTAGAGACTTTTTAAAACCTGTTTTTTCTACATAGGACTCATTTACTTACCCCGATTCTGGAAAACTAGGGGAAATATCAGTAAGTAAAAATGTCAGGGATAATTCAAGTGCCTTCGTGGAGCACTGATGGATGTATACACTGTGGTTTGGTGTCAGAGTAGCGGGGCGGGAAATAAAGATCAGTGTCTGAACCTCTACCTCCTTCTGCTTAGCAGTCATCATCGGATCCACCCCTCCTTAGGTCAGGTAGGTTGTGGAAAGTTTCATTGACCAAGAGTGAAACCTCCCTTTGTGTTTGAAGTTGTAACTCCTGTCCACTTGGTCAGGCATTCTGTAATAAGCCATATAGATGCTCTCTCTCAGGTTCCTGTACATTCAGAAGACAGTTGGTACAATAAACCGACTGGTACACAGCTGAGGAAGCTATCTGGCTCAGGCCCATAACCTGGCATCGCTTTCTAAACCAAATTCAACTCTTTCCCCCTCAGAACCTTACGATAAAAATGCAAAATGGTGCTCTAGCTCATTTGGCTCAGTGGATAGAGCATTGGCCTGCAGACTGCAGGGTCCTGGGTTCGATTCCCAGTCAAGGGCACATGCCCGGGTTGCAGGCTCGATCCCCAGTAGGGGGCATGCAGGAGACAGCTGATCAATAATTCTCTCTCATCACTGATGTTTCTATATCTCTCTCCCTCTCCCTTCCTCTCTGAAATCAATAAAATTAAATTTAAAAAAAGCGAAGTGGTATACTCAGTGGCTCTGGTGCAAGAGGGCCTTCTGATTTCATGTATTTTATTTAAAAAGTAGAGTGAAGAGCACAATAAGAGTGTTTCTTAGAGTAAGAAAACAGTTTTCTCCTAGAAAGTCCTGGACACCCTGAATATGCTCCGTGAGTGTCAGCAGACTGCTGTGACCCTGCCGATCCCTCTGCTGGGTCAACGTGGGGAATGGACTGGGCTCGGACACAGAGCAGCAGGCACCCCACCTTGTTCAGCTTGATTATTAAGAAAAAGATGAACTCTCCTGAGAGGTGACCTACTATAACAGTCAATTCATGGGCCCAAATCTGCCTCTGCCCCAATGGGCCACATGAACTTAGATGAGTCATTGATTTCCATCTGTTAAATGGGAAGAACTGGAGATGGCATGAGGATGGTAGAAGAAAACTTCTCCCAGGGTACAAATTGGTCTGGCATATATTCGTTTTTTCAACTTTTTACTTGGAAATGATTTCAAAATTATAGATGCAAGAACAAGAATAGCACACAGAACACCCATATAACCTTTACCCAGATCCGCCTATTGTTAAATATTTGCCCCACTTGCTTTATCATGTGCTTTCTTTCACGTGTACTTTTTCTCACATACGTATATACTCTTCCACATTCACACTCGACACACACACATTCACACCCAAGATACACACATTCAGATAAACACAGGCCATCCTTTGTTGGGGTTCTGTGTGGTGTTTTATTTGAAAACAACAAGGAAGTATCAGAGGGTCCGGAGGTTCAAGATGAAGAGAAAGCAAAAGAGGCCTTGCTACCTGATGCTTCCACAGCTCTGCTCCTTCTCCCTCCCTCCAATGCAAACAGCAAGCTCTCAAGTGTTCTGGTTTAGAGATGAACTATGAAGTGGACTGGGACCAGAAAAAGTACTTGTTACAGAAGATAGTTGGTTACTCTTATCTTTTTCTTTAAACAACAAAAACCACAAAAAACAACCACAAAGCATTTATATAAACCATGGAAATAGCTTTATTATACAAAATAATATTTATAATATTTGTTTACAATGGGATTTTATTTTATAAAGCTGGGAAGTAACTGGGAAAGAAAGGTTCCACATAGCATATGGTTATTAGAACATTCAAGAATTCTACACAGAATCTGGTTTTGTAAGAGAAGTAAGGAGGTAAGACCGCCCATAACCCTGTCGGGAGGGCTAGGTGACCTCTATGAAGCAGGCCAGGCAATTCTCCATGATACCAAGCCCCTAGATCGGCGGTTCTCAACCTGTGGGTCGCGACCCCTTTGGGGGTCGAACGACCCTTTCACAGGGGTCGCCTAAGACCATCAGAAAACACATATATAATTACATATTGTTTTTGTGATGAATCACTATGCTTTCATTATGTTCAATTTGTAACAATGAAACTGGGGGTCACCACAACATGAGGAACTGTATTAAAGGGTCGCGGCATTAGGAAGGTTGAGAACCACTGCCCTAGATGGACTTCCTCCTGAATTCAAGTCCCCGCTGTTCCCCTTACCGGCACATGCTTGTCTCAGAAAGGCACTGTCAGTATCACAATGACTCCAGTCCAGTTAACCTAAAGCTAGGAGAGGGAGACCTGCTTAGGTGGAGCACGGCAGGGGCGTTGGCGGAAGGTTTGCACCAGGGTTTTCCTACACAGAGGACTAAGTTGTCATCATGAGGGAATGTCACCTGCACCGACCCTCAACCATAGGAATGCACCACCCACATTTATCCCTAGTTGTTTTTATGGGTTCCATATAGTCACAGATAAGAAAGATACCCTTTTCTATAAGCTCCATCTTAAGAAAATCTCCATATGACCCCAAGCTTTGGAACAATGATCATGGCCCCTTAGACCAGTGGTTCTCAACCTTCTGGCCCTTTAAATACAGTTCCTCATGTTGTGACCCAACCATAGAATTATTTTCGTTGCTACTTCATAACTATAATGTTGCTACTGTTATGAATCGTCATGTAAATATCTGGTATGCAGGATGGTCTTAGGCGACCCCTGTGAAAGGGTCGTTCGACTGCCAAAGGGGTTTCGACCCACAGGTTGAGAACCGCTGCCTTAGATGCTTAGAGGCAGGAAAACCCTGCCTGTCTCCTGGGCCCTACCTGTCTCTGGTGAGCTTCTGATTCAACATGGAAATTGCTTATCTCCAACCAGTTGGGAACACTCAAAAGCCACCACCATATCACACACCTTCCAGTTATGTAATAATGTAATAATAATGTAATAATCACCACCTTCCAATTAGCCACACCAAATAGATAGTCACTTATGGGGTGTTAAAGGGACACACTTCTCTACAGCCCATTTTCCTTCCCAATGACTTTTTGCTTCTGGAACACAGGTGTACAAGTAGAAGGGAAATAAAGACTGGGCATGTGCCGGGCAGACAGCAGAGCATGCCAGCTGGGGTGGAAATTTATAACAGGCTGTTCAGACTGTGTAGGAAGAGCCCTGGGATCAGGAGCAAAAGGGCTTTCTTAGTCACATGGTGGGCAAGTCACTTCCTTTCTGGGCCTCAGTTTCCTTATCTGCAAACACAACTAAATGCCACCTGCACCTGAAGGATTGTCGTGTGGATGGATGAGTGAGAAACATTCCAGAGCACCGAGTGTGAGCAACAAAGAGCTAAGCAAATGGTACACATTGTCAAAACCAGGGGTCCTCAAACTACGGCCCACGGGCCACATGCAAATACAAATATTGTATTTGTTCCCGTTTTGTTTTTTTACTTCAAAATAAGATATGTGCAGTGTGCATAGGAATTTGTTCATAGTTTTTTTTTAAACTATAGTCTGGCCCTTCAATGGTCTGAGGGACAGTGAACTGGCCCCCTGTTTAAAAAGTTTGAGGACCCCTGGTCAAAACTAATGATCTATACTCTCCAGTTCCCTGAAAATATAGATGAATTTGGGGGCCTACCAGAGTTGGGATTCACAAACTCTTCCTGTCCACAGGCACCTGTTTTAGTCTTCTTCTGTAAACACAGAGCTACCCAGGATTTCGATTCTAATAAGGAACAGTCCAGGTGCTGCTCTCAGCATAAAGATGTGCACGTACTCATGGATGTGACTCACATCGCCCTCCTCTCCCCAATCTCTCAATCCAGACTACGTAATTCTGTGAGAGCTCTCTGGTTGCATCCCCTCTGTCATGCCAAATGCAACTCCACCCTCCACCCCACTGTGTATGTCCTATCTGATGGGCAAGAATTACAAAGACAATCCCAAACAGGGGCCATGCGGCAGGTTCTCAGCCAGCTTGCAGGTGTGGGGCAGGGAGCGCACGTGTTATCAACGGAGGTTCTCTCAACGCTGTGTGGGCGATCAAACATGCACAGAGCACAGAAAACCCTGAAAGGGGAGGCAGTGTGTGGGGAAGAGGAGGGAAGAGGAGGTTAAGAGAAGCTGCCTTTGTTTCTTCCCAATCACATTTTCACTCTTTTCGGTAGCCCCCCATTGAGCAGGTTTAGGCCATTTTGACTGCACCACCAGGCCCGGGGTTGACAACTTTAAAGGCAGGGGAACACAGACTCCACGGATGACAGCGTTTGTGCCCAGGGGTTGGGGGATGATAATGAGCATCTCTTTCCAGCATTTCCCCTCATGGCTAGGGAAGAAAAGGAGAAACAGCAGTGCTTTGTATCACAGGATGGCACCTGGCCCGGGAGAGGGGGCTTCCAGCCTGATCACACCTCTGAAGCCACCCGAGGAGCCAAGAGACAACTCCACTCCCTGGCCTCTCACCCACATCCACTTCTAAGCCTAAAGCCAGGTAGTCTGGCTTTTTTACAAAATCCTAAACATTGGCTGTTTCTATGGATCAACCTGGTAACTAACTACCCAAGTCACCCTCTGGCTTTAAGTGTGTGGGAAGAGAGTCTACAGGCCTAGCAATGACATCCATGGAAATGCCACCTCTTTGCCACCAGCTGGGCTTCAAGCCCAATGAATAGGAGAACAGTGATTTAGAGAGAGAGAGAGAGAGAGAGAGAAGACTAACACTTGGGGGTTGGGGAGCTTATAAGTAGCTGAAGAGAGGTGTTATAAAGGGGCATAGTGTATGGGGACCAGAAGTGGGAAAAGCCACTTCAAGTGAGCCTGGGGGAAGTGTGGCTCACTCTCCCCACCCCTGTTGCCTTTCCAGCAACTCAATCCAACAAGTATTTATTGAGCACGGCACTCCCCATCTGCCCTCACCCTCCCTCTGCAAAAACACTCAAATCTGTTCAAGCTGCAGGGTGAGTTCCATTGCACTTGAACTTGAAACATGAGGTGCCTACCTTTTAAAAAGGCAGGCAGACAATTTCTAGCATGAGGCAGAAAGGACTAAAGTGATTTGGGAAAGTTAAGGAATACAGCTGATCAGACAAGGCCACATCAGTGCCACTTCTGAAAGGAAAAGGAGAATAAAAACTTCACCCTAGAGAGAATAATATGATGCCCAATAAAAATTTTAAAAAGCCTACTCAAACCCCAGTAATTCTCTAATTAAGCCCACCTAACACTGAATACGGTATTCCTTCATCCTATGTGACCTCCAGCTTGAATTTATACTTTATTCACCTGTGGACATGTCAGTTATTTGCTTTTAGAATTGTATATCTAATGCTACCTTTGCCTCTCAAGGAGGTTAGACCTCAAGGCTCTCCTGCATGTTTCCATTTAGGATCAGATGATAGGTTATTCAGGTGGCGGAACTAGTAGTAGACTAGACTATACTTGTTAACATAGTCCCCCCTCCAAAAACCACCCACCACTCACAAAATAGGGAGCACAAGGTCAAAGAAGAGGCATCCCAAACGTACAACTCTGCACTGCCAAACACTGTGCAAGTCTAAGAAGTCACAGTCAGTCACCCCTGAGAGGAATCTCCCCCCGTCCCCCAATCATAGGCCTGCTGCTTCAGGTCAACCAAAACCTCCTGAGGAGTCTTCCCAGGCCTCCCCCAACCTCCACCCCTTTTATTAGGGAGCTGGAAAGCTGCTAACGTGCAGGCAGGGCTGAGCCCACGGCACTCTATCCACCCCCAGTGTCAGCTGTCTGTGGCTGGTGAGCAGGGCAGGGTAAATGTCTGTACACAGCCCCGGCTGCAGCTCCAGGTTCCCCAGGGGCTGGAGTTAAAAGTTTTCCTATTATGAAATACTTCGATAGCATTCTTTTAAGTCTGTTAAAGCTACCCTTGATTGGCTGTGGTGCTCCCACACAGCAAAAGTCAATTGAGGCTTATTCAAGCCTAAGGATAAACATTTAAATGACTCCAAGCTGGGCGTTCAGCTTTGTAGTGACCCCAGCAACAGTGTGGAGGAAGCAAAGTGCCAGTTTTCAAAACCAGGTTTGGTGGGGACCAGGAGCTGGAGGCCTGAGTGTGAACAGCCAGCTGTACAGAACTTCCCACCATACAGCTATTCCCACCAACAGCCCCTTCCCAAGCTCCCCACGACTGGAGAGGACCTGGAGGTCAGCGTTTGTTTTGGGCCTAACAGTGTGAATAGATCTGGCTAATGTTTGGTTAATTCATAACCCAATAACGGGAGCCCTCTGTGAAGATTCCGTTCAGGCAGAGGTAGGAAGTTATCAGCGTTCCCACCCATCTTTCCTCCACCCCCACCCTTCCCTGCGCCCTCTTCTATTCACTCAGAGGGAAGTAAAACTTACTCACCCACGAAGAGATTGTCCACTCTCACTAAACTAACTTGCTGGTGGTCACCCACCTTGACTCTGAATTGGGAAGGAAACACAAAGATTTTCCCTTCCAGCCCCTTAAAAAGGCTCCAAACTGCCTGTGGAATAAGAGTAAGCCCAGGTAAGTCTAGTAAAGCATGTGAGCTAGTGTCAAATAGCATCTCTATATATAAAAGCCTAAGCAACCGAACGACTGGTTGACCGGTTGCTATGACGTGCAATGACCACCAGGGGACAGACGCTCAACGCACATGATCAGGCTCCCTCCTGTCTGGATCGGGCCTGCGGGGATCGGGCTCCTCCTGTCTGGATCTGGCCTGCAGGGATCAGGCTCCTCCTGTCTGGATTGGGCCTGCGGGGATCAGGCCAAAACAGGCTATCCGACATCCCCCAAGGGGTCCTGGATTGCGAGAGGGCACAGGCCAGGCCAAGGGACACCACTGGTGTACGAATTCGTTCACCAGGCCTCTAGTTTGATATATAGTGTCAATAAGAACTCAAAACCAGACCTGTCCCTGGAACATGTCACACCCTAAAGTTGAATCCTTTGGCACAAAGGCTCTCCCTGAGAGCTCTAAGAATACAGGGGAGGAAGCTCAATTTCTAACATTTCCATTAAAATCAAGAGATAGTGTGGCCTTGGTGCCCATCATACTATTCAGTATAAAATAGCAGAAAATGCAGGGTAAGTGTTCTCTGGCTACTAAAGCCCACCAATCACTTTGGCAATACTCATTTTTTGCAATCCTGCTTCAAATGTTCTGGAGATCTATCTATATCTGGAACCAGAGAGAATGATGTCTTCTTACCACACCCCACTGTTGTTTTCACCTCTCCTCCACAGACCTCAAATGGTTGAAATATCCTAGTTCTACATTACATAAGTGGAGAACTTCCATCCTATACAATAAAAGCCTAATATGCAAATTGTCCCCTCCGGCAGTCGTTCAACAGGGAGACAGGGAGTTTGACCGCTCACTATGACATGTGCTGACCACCAGGGGGCAGCGCAGAACATGGTGGGCATTGGCGACACAGTGCTGGCAGCGGTCGGCAGTGGAGGCATTGCTGGCCCTGATGAGAGCAGGACCACAGTGGGATGGTGGAGCAGGTGAGTGGGTGGCGCCAGGCCAAGAAGGGTGCGAGCAGGGGCCCAAGTGCTGCCCAGGGCCCAGAGGTCAGCTGGGACCTTCCCTTCCACACCAGATGCTCGCGCTTTGATTGCTGGCCAGGCCTAGGGACCTGATGTGCACGAATTTCATGCACCGGGCCTCTAGTATGTACATAATTTTCTATCTAAAATACTGAAGAACACATGGACCCAGTCCTTTAGGTACCAAGGGATAAAGCAGATAGGTACTGTGCCCCCCAATTTCAAGAATGCCCTTGCTGATAATATTTAAGAGTCAGATTATTTCAGTTGTGCATTTTGCTGACCAGGCGCCTGGTACCAGCAAAACCGTCAAAAGCAAGTTAGCAGTATCAGGCTGGGAAGTGCCTGGTGGTTAATACTTCCCAAACAGAAGGTAACTTCACTCACAGGGTTTTAAAGAATAATTGCAGCTCTTAAAAGAGGTAAAGAAACTGCACCCCCAAGCTTCATTACAGCAAGATGGCTCTTTGGCATAGAAAAGTTGCATTCTATTCTAATCTCCAGGCTGTTTCTGGCATCAGGGTCCAAAAGGACCATGGTTTGATGAGGGCTTCCTCCCAGGCTCTACCATAAGCAACCTCCTTTATGTGGTTCCACACCTATCTAAACACCCATCCCCCAAGAACTAAGTTTTCAAAGCATTGCAAGGAAAAACGTTTAATAATTACCAACAGCATTGCTGATAACAATGCTGCCTTATATTCATTGAAACGACCATCTTGGAAAACCTTTAAAATAAACCCTTCCTATGTCCCTGTGGGGAAGCCAGTATTTTAGGGCAGCCGTGACTACTGCCAGCTCACAATGATCTGTTCAGAAAAATAAAAGGTAACAAGAAAAATCCAAAACAGGAGATAAGCTTCAAGTAATTTCCATCTGATTTTAAAATGTGCTCACTGCAGTTGGGAGTTGTTAGGTTTGCAAGGCGGGTAAGTGGGAAGGGGGCACACATTTGCCTAACAGTTAAGCTTTTATGTAAATCCAGATTAGCTTATGTCTATTGAACATATGTCACCTGAAAACGGTGGGGGTGGGCAGCCTGGATTCACATGTGCTGATCTTCCACAAAGATGGAGGACCAGAAGCTGATAACCCCTTTTGCTTTACCCCTAAAATACGTGTGGGGAGACAGGCTTGTTAGTTTTCTTTACCTCTTTAAGATTTTCTGAGGAGGTGGGTATTACACACATTTGAAGCTGATCTTTATATAGGAATAATGGTCAGGAACACTGTTTAAGACAAAGATAGGCTCACTTTTTCTAATAAAGTGCCAAGTAGTAGTAAATATTTTTGTCTTGCAGGCCAAATGGTCTCTATCACAACTACTCAACTCTGTCATTGTTGTGCAAAAGCAGCCACAGACAATACCTAACTGAAGGAGCATGGCTGTATTCTGTAAAACATTATTTACAAAAACAGGCAGAGACCTGGACTTAGCCTGTAGGCCCTAATTGCCAACCTCTGGTTTAAGAAGGTCTGGTGGGCAGAGCAGGTACAGAGGCAGCATTTGGCTTCTCCAGCACCCGCCTGGGGCTAGTCCACTGGAGAAGAGTTTGCAAGGCTGGATTAAACATTAGCTTCATTCGAAGGCTATGGAGACAGAGACACTTAACAGGATAAGAAGACTGGAACCCCAAACAATGTTACCTCTTAGTACCATTTTGTCCATCATCATTGGTCCTAGAAGGACATAAACATTAACAGCTTCCAAGAGACATAAGGCACAGATGATAATTTAATTAAAGGAGGAATTTCAGTAAGAAATTTATCCTGGGTTTCTATTACCCACTAGTGGCTCTTAGTTTTCTTAGAGTTGACCTTTATTGTTCCCTCTACTCTCTTCTGCCTTCCACATCCCTAGCCCAGGCTCATAAAATGAAGCCATTCCTTACTTTATGAAGACGTCCCTTATGGATGAATGGTCACAGAAGGTAAATCCTGCTCTTTACATCATAACTTTTTTACAAGGTCTAATATATCTTGTCAAGAACACAGCAGGGTGTGTGGTGGAGAGATAACTGCATGGTGCTGAGAACTACATCACTCTGAGATGGGAAACAGAAACAGTGACGACACTTAATTGTTCCTGAAACCCAGTCCCCGCTCACCTGCCTTTTTAAACAGTTGGGTTTCAGAGCTCTGTTTTAAAAAAGCTCATTTTAAAAGATGAGGGAATGGAAGTGCAAAAGGAGGCCCTGAAATTCTGAAACCTGCAGTACTGGTTTCAGACCAATATGGGTTTGCTCTTTGAAGCCTGAAAAGGCAATGGGGCTCTGGCCAACAGTGCTCTCACCTTGGCTAGGTGGAAAGAATAACAATATAAGTAGCAGCAAACACTTTTATAGCACCTTCTATGGGACAAGCACTGTTCTAAGCATTTTGTACCTACTACCTCATATGATTCTCAGGATGTTGATAGTATTATTCACATTTTGCAGATATGGAAATTTAGGCACAACAGTTAAGTAACTCCTCTAAACCACACAGTTAGTAAGGAGCAGAACCTGGATTCAAAACCCAGTCATTCTGGCACCCAAAGCCGTTCTCTTAAGGGTTTATGACTGCAAGATGTTTCCTTCTAGCACATATGGCCTACAGAAAACCACTTCTACCACTTCTCAAGGCCAAAGAATGGAAAACAGTCTGAACACACATAAAGGTTAAAGTTAACATGCAAAAAACCTGATGTGCTCCCAAACCAAAGGCCAGGTACAGTCCCTTAATGTCTGGCCACAAAGGAGTCCTCACACTCAGGCCACTCT
Source organism: Myotis lucifugus (assembly GCF_000147115.1). Lineage (NCBI taxonomy): Eukaryota > Metazoa > Chordata > Mammalia > Chiroptera > Vespertilionidae > Myotis > Myotis lucifugus. The sequence goes on from NW_005871302.1 coordinate 1,755,664, forward strand.
TTCCCTCTTCTATCTTTCCTCTCTCCTACCTCACTGAAAATCTACAAATAATCCTACTACACTAAGCACTTTATTAATGCCTCTGGGATATCAATAGGTAAAGAAATAATCCATCAGCCCAATCCCTATGCAAAGGATCACCCACCTTGTCCTAAATAATTTGACAGGTAATGCAGAACTCTAGTTCCCTATGTTTTTACCAGTGTCTTAGAGCCCCTGGCCCTATAAAAGGAACAGGTCATGTAAAGAACCCAGTCATCCAAACCTACACTCATCTCCTTTCCACAGCATTCGCCAGTGTTTGTCTTTTTAATATAAATGCTATGGTAGACACAGAAAAACTGCTCTTAAAGTATTACTGCTAACCAATTTCTAGCTAGTACACAGGCAGGCTTTCTATTGATTTCTACTAAAAGTGACTAAGGTTCTGGTGCTTGCTGTTACACTAAGTTCCCCGGACTCCAAGGAAGCCTAAACAAAACCAACAGGTTTGTAGCCTTGTGGTTTACTTTACAGCTCATGATAGGCATGAGTTTGTCTGAGCGTTGCTTCGCTCTACACCACCAGATTCTAGGCATACTTTTACTAGTTGGTCACCATCTTGCTACCAGATTTGACCAAGTTTCTGCATTCCAAGATGCAATGCTAACATTTACAGTGAGGTCCGGAGAGACTTGGCTTTCTCCTTCAGAGACCTCTTAGTCTCATTCTTACCTAGAAGGCAGGGTAGCAGCTATGCTTTCGGGAGGGGGATGTGTAGGAATTAAGCTCAAGAAACTCTGCTTAGGGAATGTCATTAACGGTTAGATGGCAGAGACCATGACTTTTGTACATTTGGTAGACTCGGGGGCTTTGGAAGTGTGCAGTGATCTCTTCACATATGGTGTGAATCAAATGCAAGCCTCACTTTCAACTTATTGCCAACTTCTTCATGCAAGTAGGTGCCTTTTCCTATTCCTCACTGCCTGCATTTGGGGTGGGGGGGCATCACAGCTTGAGTGTGAAAGTCAGGTAAGCTTACTCCCCCCTAGTTTCCCCACACCAACATCAAGCTGCTAGTAAGACACTGGTTCAGTGCTGCTCAGAAAGTGGGGTATTTGCCACAGTGTACTTGATTGTAGCCCTCACCCACTGCACGTTGGCCAGAAGTGCCCCGGGCTTCATGTCAGTAGATGCAGGTATGAGCTAATTCCCCAGTAGTGATGTCTCTGTAGAAGTCCGAAGTCTACTTGCTTATTATAGCATATTTC
>NW_005871302.1:1757344-1825790 GCF_000147115.1 Myotis lucifugus
CCCGAGTTCACGACTCCTCGCGCTCGCGCCCGCCGCCCTGAGACTTTGCACGACCCGTTTCTCCTCCCCTCGCCCCTGGCCACTTTTTCCTCACACTTCTTCCCACACCCCCTCCCCCAACACGCGCCCCCCTCCCCCAACGGCTCCTCCCCCGGCACCCGCTCCAGGCCCCAGCTCACCTGCGGGGCCACCCCCGTCCCGGCGCTGGTGCGGCTGCTGCAGCTGGAAGGGGACCGTGGCCCTGAGCGGCTGCAGCCCAGCCCGGGGGGAGCCGGCGGGGGCTGGGGGAGAGCAGCCCCGCCGGAGTCCTCCCGACCCTCCGCGCCCCGGCCCCCAGGCACCTCCGCCTCTGCCGCCCGCTGCGGCCCCCGCCATTGCCCGCCCGCCCGACCGCCTGCCTCGGCCCCGCAGCGAGCCCCACACAGCCCCCAACCCCCGTTGCGGCTGCTTATCTGCCCTACGAGGCAGAGACCGGCCCCTTCAACCCAGAGCTCTCATTGGCCTACGGATTCCCAGGCCTCTCCTCCCAACCAATCCTCGGCTTGATCATCCCTTCCCAGAGGGTAATTGGTTAACATGCCTAGCGATCCAACCCAAAACCCCACCCCCATCCCACCCCCGCCTGCTTTCGCATGTCCGAAGGACCACTGATTGGCCTACGCAGAAGAGGGCTGGTTCTCCAGCGCCCCCAATGAGAAGACGCAGAAAAGGGGAGCGTCACACCCAGTCCCAGGTAGTATGCAAATACGGTGTCACGTGACGTCAGACTGAGCGGGGCGGGACCAGGCGTAAGATGGAATCAGGCATTGAAATCATCATGGGGGGTAGGGAAGAGTGTCAAACTTTCAGCAGTTGAGTGAGTCCTGGCAAGCATCAAGAAAGCGATACCTTAAAAGAGCATTACTTTTAGTTTAATCTAAAAACATTAGTTTTGAGCCCTCAGGATCTCAGTGCTGCTTTCAACTCCAAAGTCTACAAATTAATGCAAAGTTTGCATACATTTGCATGCGATTTGCGTTATATTCGTGCACTTAATGGCTACCGTGCCTCATGTGACACCCACATTTGTCTTTCTCCACGTTTCCAAGTTCGTACTTGGTGTTGGTCCTACCTAAACACACACACACACACACACACACACACACACACACACACAAACTGCTACAAGCAGGAATTTCTCTTTAGAGTCGTCCATTTCAAATCTAGCTCAGCTGAGTGGAAGGAACAAAGTGACTGAAAAACTGGAAGGAACAAAGTGACTGAAAAACTTGCCCAAATTTGCACAGCGACTCCATTCTAAATCCTGGTCTTCTCATTTTAAAGCTCTCTGACCTACAAGTCAAAATGTGAATAGATAGTCCTCAAAGAGAATAAATGCAGTTGTAAAAATCACATGTTAGACTATATATGAAGACATTTGAGAAAGAAAACAGCATTTGAGTCACTATTAAAATTACTCTTCAAAAGAAAAAAGTTATTACCCTTGATATTTATTAACCATGTTCTATATATAGAAAAAGCAAAAGACAATCAACCCTGGATTGTCTGCGGTAAGGGACCATCCAAGTAATTGGACAATTCCCTCCAGATTTATATTTAGCTATGAACTCTAATTTTGATCTTGCTACAAATTTATCTTTCTATTTTTGTTTTTGCCCAGTTTAATGTTAAAATAAAGATATTCCCTGAAGCTATACTAACTAATCAAGGAAGAGGAGGTAATCTGGGAGCATGCTGCAAGGCAAGAAGAGGTCACTCTGGGATTAAATATTGAAACAGATAATACCCAAAGTGGAAATTCAAGAGTTGGTTGAATATTAAAATCAGTCTACATACTGAGGCAATGGAACATCCTGAAGGAAGGTTTTCTTTGCAGAGTGTACTCTTGTAGGTTTGAAGGACTTACTTCAAGATCTGACATGTGAAATCTTTCTATATTGACTGGGAAATGTTATATTCCTTTTCCATGAAGAAGACAACTTTACCAAAGGCAGATAGGAAAGAACACAAACTGATGAACTGTTAAAAACTCATTCTTTATAAATTTAACTCAGTTTTTTAGAAAATCTTCCAATTTAGCCCAGCCAGTGTGGGTCAGTGGTTAAGTGTCAGCCCACGAACTAGGAGGTCAGGGTTCAATTCCAGGTCAGGGCACATGTCCAGGGTTTTGGGCTCAATCCCCAGTCGGGGGTGTGCAGGAGGCAGCCAATTGATGTTTCTCATAGATGTTTCTCTCTATCCCTCTCCCTTCCTCTCTCTAAAATCAATAAAAAAAATTTTTAATCTTCCAATTTATAACATTCCTCAATTCTAATTAGTTCAAAATTTATATATATGCTCATGACAATCTGGAAAAAGAAAAGCATGGATTCTTATTATGGTGCAAGTAAGAAACCTGGGGCCCAAAAAGGTTAAGTACTTTTGATTCTTAGTTCATGTCTCTATGAGATCTTATTTGACCACCCTGCCTCACATCTTCATTAATCACAGTAATGGTAGCATCTAACATTCATTGAGTCCCTTTTTCCATGCCAGGTACATGTTAAGCACTGTGCATACATTATATCATTTAACACTCATGACCACACCTATGAGTATTATTTCCTCTTCACTGAGCTTCAGAAAGAAATAACATGCCCAAGCCTGGCTGGGTAAGAGCATCATCCTGATATGCCAAGGTTAGGGGTTCAATTGATGCCCAGTCAGGGCACGTACAAGAATCAACCAATAAATGCATAAATAAGTGGAACAACAAACATCTCTCTATCTCTCTATCTCTACCTCTCTCTCCCCTTCCTCCCCCCCCTCCTTCCCCTCTCTCTCTCTAAAATCAGTATTTTTTTTTAAATATATTTTATTGATTTTCCACAGAGAGGAAGGGAGAGAGATAGAGAGTCAGAAACATCGATGAGAAAGAAACATCGATCAGCTGCCTCCTGCACATCTCCCACTGGGGATGTGCCCGCAACCCAGGTACATGCCCTTGACCGGAATCGAACCTGGGACCCTTCAGTTCACAGGCCGATGCTCTATCCACTGAGCCAAACCGGTTTCGGCTAAAATCAGTATTTTTTTAAAGAAAAGAAATAACATGCCCAAGGTTACTCCAACATCCTGACTCCAGAGCTGAACTCCTTTCTCTCTATTCTTGTAAAACTTTATGAATATAGAAGGCTTACTATTTATATTTTACATAAAGAATGTCCAAAGCTGCACACGTGGCTGATATGTTAAAATTACAGTTGTCTAGTATTTTACAGCTCTTACATATATAATCTCATTGAGTTTTCACAATAGGCATACAAGATAGAAAATGCAGATATTGTCTCTATTTTACAGAAAGCTAAGTCACAGAGGCTAGATAACTTGCCTAATATCACCCACTTAGTAAATGACAAATTCAGGACTTACATCCAAAGTCTTTTGACTCAGATTCAAGTACTTTCCCAACCAATACTCAACTTCTAAACCATTGGCCTGCCTGAGAGGATAGGTTAGTTGGTCTCTTGAAATGTTCTTGCCTCACAACTTATTCCATTTTAGGAGCCCTCAACATGTAAATTCTCAGGTAGTCTTAGAAGATGCTGAGTGATTTTTAAAAATGTATTCTAGAGAGAGGAAGAAACATTAATGTGAGAGAGAAATATTGATTGGTTGCCTCCCATACACACCTCGACTGGAGATTGAACCCGCAACATGGGTATGTGCCCTGACTGGGAATCGAACCCACCACCTTTTGGTGAATGGGATAACACTCACCAACTGAGCCACACTGGCCAGGGCTGACTTATTATTATTATTATTATTATTATTATTAGTTTGAGCCATACAGTGTATGTTAGAGGTAAAGGCCCTGGAATTAAGAATCATGAAATACTTTGGGCCAGTGGTATCGTTTCTTTATACCAAATAAAGATAAAATGGCATATTACTGGATAGCTGCATTCTTTCCTTGGGGAGAATGGTAATGTGGGTAGTCTCAAGGACGTGGGATTTAAATTTTGTTCCAAAGCCCAAGTTACGAGGAATTGAGGACCTGGACAGTGGAAGAAGAGCCAGTGGAGGCGGCACAGCTGAAGAATTGGATCTTCTGAGTCCAGAGAGTCCTGGTTCTTCCTGATAAGTTGCTGGCAAAAGACACTAAAGCTGACCTAGCTGAAGGAGTGAGAAGGCAGGAGGCATCGGAGATCCCTGTCCTCTCACTAACCAGGTATCATGTCCAACCAGCTGTCTCTTATTGCTTTCTCTATCACTGATAGCTTCTCCTGGCATGGGCATGATGGGAGGATAAAGCCTTCATTCTGAAGATCAACGCCTGTCTGTTTCCTCCAATAAAAGAAGCCATAGCTTTGGGAAGGATGTGTACTGCTAAGGGGTGATGCCTTGACTTCAAAGGCATCTTTTAGCTTATAAGAAATCTTTGTCACCATCCCGTCATCCTTATCAACACCATTGTCATTAATTTACTCATCACAAATTTAGTGAAATGACCAGTATGTGCCAGACACAGAACGAGGCGCTAGTTAATAATGATCAGAGGCATGCTCTCCACCCTGGAGTTCACAGCCCAGCAAGCCTTGAAGCCTGTTTGCAGAAGTGGTCCTGGGCTAGAGGCTATTCCGGTTGAGACAAGACCTGGTTCCTGCTTTCAGGGACTTTGGGTCACAGGCAGGCACCCATAAACATCAGAAGTGGAGAATTGCATATACCAATAAATTGTTTTTCATCTATAGGACAATTACTTGCCTCAGAGGGTTCCAATAGCAAATGCTTACTTAGTCCCTTGATCCCGGCCTGCTCTTGGGATGTCCACAGATGTCACAATAAATGAGGATTCAAGGAATTGGAGTTAGTTTCTCTACAGGTGTGTATCAGGTGTATAGCCTCTCCCCAAAAAGTACCTATAAGCCCCAAGGGTCTTAAAAGCTGTAGGAGTCTGACGGACTACCAAGGATGAAAGGCTGCAGGGAGTGCTGGCAGATCAGAGGATCAGCAGGGAAGCCTTATCCTGCTGGCCACTGAATTAAAAGAAGTCTAGGGTTGTCACAGCCAAGAGAAGTTTTCCAGGTTTGAAGGAACTGGTCCTACTTTCAGGGCACCTTGACCTTCACTCTGTGCATTTATGGCACAATAACCAACAAGAATGGCAATTCCAAATGATCATTTTGCCCCCCAAAATCATTGATACTCAGTAGCAACTGTTCAGCAGAGAATAAAGAAGTTCTGATATTCCTTCATACCTAGGGGACTGGACTTCTTGGTAAATGTCTAAGTGCTAACGTCTTTGGCCCCCAGGGTTCCAGAATAATAAAACAGAAAATAAGATGACGCAGACACACAGTGTCTCTTTCCGACCTACCTCCTTTCTTCAGCTTCTGTCTGAAATGTCAGGCCTTGATCCTCAGGGAATGAGATCTTGAGGAAATGGGGTCAGAACTGAAGGAGCAGAGCAGCCTGAGAGGGATTGGGAAGGAGAGTTGAGGGAATGAATGAGGTTATGGGAACAGAGTAGGGAGGGGGGCCTAGGCCTCAACAACTCTCCCACTCTGGTGGCCTCCCTCTCTCTCTATCCCTTCTCTCTTACTCCCAAGGTAACCAGATGGCCTGGATTTTGACCTTCGGGACCCAGTCTGACACATTTTTCCCTTCCTGAGGCCCACCACCACCAGTTTCTGGCTTAGTTATCTCACTTGTTCATGTTCCTTCATTCTGACTGGATGGCATTTACTCCTTAACTCTTCTTTTCCTCTCTCTTGGTGGGAATCGAATTTTCTTGCTAAACTGTAGCCTTTTTAAAATTAAGATTCCTCAACCTTGACAATAAAGGAGCCAGCAGAAGTTTTAAAACAGGTAAAGAGTAATCGTGGAATCTGAGATATCAACATTTTGGAATACTGGACCTAGTGGCACATTCTGTGAAAAATACGAAAGTAGGTTGTAGTTTTTATAAGCATTGGAATAGACATTAGAGACTATATATGATCTAGTCCCCGCATTTTACAGATAGAGAAATGGATGCCCAGACAAGGCAAGGACTTGCCAGAGGTCACTCGGCAAATCAGAGGCAGGGCAGGGACCAGGGTTCTTTCATCCCATTCAGTGTTGCCTCAAAACATAAATAATTTTAAAAGAATTTAGATGGAATACTATTCAACAATAAAATGAGACAAACTACTGATATATGCTACAATGTGGATAGACCTTTAAAATATTATGCTAAGTGAAAGAGGCCAGATGCAAAAGACCACATAGTGTGTGATTCTGTTTATATGAAATGTCCAGAAAAGTCAAATTTAGAGACAGAAAGTAGATCAATCGTTATCCAGGGTTGGGAGTGGGAGCAGGGATTACCTGCAAAGAAGCACAATGAAACTTTTGGGGGTGATAGAAATGATTTAAAACTGGAATGTGGTGATGATCACACAACTTTATAAATGTACTAAAAATCATGTATAATTATTAATTTTATGGTATGTAACTTATACCTCATTAAGGTGTCCCCCCCCAAAAAAAAAAGAATTTAGATATGCTTATGAATGGGAGATCTATGGCGGATAGCAGACCCTGCTAATCTTTAAGGGAATGTCTCAGGAAACAAATGTACCCATGACATCCCTAAAAGGTCACTGTACAAGATGTAAGATTTGGCTCTTTGGCCTGTGGAATATCAGGCTGGCATTTTTCAGTTTTTAAAACTATCCTCCTCTCTAAAATATGTTTCCTGAGGAGAACAGGTGTCTTGGTCATCACTTTAATTACTACACCTAGCTCACTGTGACCAGCATGCAGATGTTGCTTCACAAAAAAATTCATTAAACTCAAATTCTGCTGCATCATGTGATTATGAGTACCGTAGGGGACCATCTGGTTTCTAGAGCAGTGCCTTGATGGGAACAGTTTGCATCCCCCACTCCCGACTTTCCCAGGCCCATTGAGAGATCAAACTCTTTGGAGAGGAGAGTTGGTTTATGTACATTCCCAGGAGACTGGGTATAAACCAAAAGGCCCATTTGTCTCAGCCCCTTTTAGACTCCCCTCTTCTCCACCACTGTTCCCATTCACCTTCTTCAAGTTGGCCTCAACAATGTAATTACCCCTAAGGCAAATAACCTATAATATTCTAAACTACTCCATCTGATTCCAGTCCTTCTCCCTTCCTCTCACACTGTGCACCAAATCAGACATCAGGTATCATTCCAATTTCAAAAATATTACAAATATAACAGAAGGGACAAGCGGCTTGAAAATTGGTCTGTAGTCTGATTTCCTTTAGATCCAGGACACAGACTCCAGAGCTATTTTCAGAGCCAAAAATATTATCTCTAAAGGGCTTTTGTAATAATAGATAACTGCAAAATATCACCACAGGTTCTTCCTCCGTTTTATTTCTGTTCCTTGGTTTATGAACATTCCTTCTCCCTGCAATTCCATCTTTCACCATCTGCTTCCCTTTCCAATTAGATCTCACTTCCTCCAAACGTTCCTCAATTGACCTTATGAGATACTGATGATTCCCTAGGGACTCAGGTGTTCAGTTTGTAGCACAATATTTGAGTATTAGCTCACGGGTAGCTTTATCATTTCTGCTAAGTCACTTTATATCTGTTGGTCTTTTCTTCCCAATTCTGAGCAAAGGAATCCATTTATTCTGGTATTTCTTGTCAGCAACTAGTGCAAACCACTGCATCTGGCAATGTGGAATCAATGTTGGTTAAATATTTGACTGTTTCTCCAACTAATGTTTCTGACCACTCCTAAAAGTTGAGGCTAAAAGTCCTGCAGACTGAAAGCAGGGAAGGCTCCAGGTTTTGTGAGTAAAAAAGTTATAGTTAGGTACGAGGGCTTGGAAGGGTTCTGTGCAAGTAAGAGTCTCTGACACTTAAGTTTCATTAACTTCAATGTAAATCTGTTTCTAACTGAAAGAATGAAGCCTGGTTACATCCCATCCAACTCCTCAACCCTGATTGAATGGTCTATTCCTGGTTTCTCTAGTGGATATCCTACACTCAACACATCTATTCAATGGCTCTGGCTTGACAAAATGGCCTTGGTGGCCAAGTCTCTTTATCTAATGAAAAAGTCTCAAAGGGCTAGATTGACATTCCTCCCACAAAATATTGCTCCTTTCAAAGCAGGAGGTTTCTCTTGCTATGCATGGTGGAGGGCAAAGACCTTGTACCTAATTCTGGAAGCCCCTGATGGCTCAAGCCTCAAGGAATTATGTTGTTGTGTAGCAGAAGGGCCTGGAATGTTCCAGTACATTCCACGAGTGGCCTCTGTGACCCCTGCTTCTATTCAACTTGGGCAAAGGCCTGGTAGTCTACAAAGTGGCCTGTATTCTGCTGGGGTAGGAAGCCGGTTGGACATGCTTCTTCCATGCCACTCTGATAAAATCACACAAGTTGGCACCTTCTCTGGAAGTCCCACCCAACAGCTCCACCCAATTCTCTGACCACCTGGATATTTTCCCAGAATGTCAAGCCAGGGTTTAGATACCAACTCTATCAATTTCTTGGCTCTATATACCCAGTTCTGAATTCTTCCCCAAACAGACTAGAAATCTGGGTTTCCTGAACCAGTGGTGTGTCTGCATTCTTCAGAATGCCCAAGGAGCCTATACCACCTATAGAGACAGAAACCTCAGGGCCCCAGAAGGAAAGAATATAATCAGGACGCTACAGACCATCTGCCCCTGCTACACAGCATAGAAGAAAACTTCCACTTACTGGGCACTTACTATAGGCTCCACAATTTGCACACCTCCTCTCGTTTGATCCTCAGTCATAGTTATTATACCCTGTATAGTAGGTATAATTATTCCCATTTCACAGGCAAGAAAACTGAGGCTCAGAATGATTAGGAAACCTGTTAAAAAGGTTATATAGCTAGAGGTGACCTGCCTTCACCTCTGCTGTGTCTGACCACAACTGGAGGTGGGGTCAGTGGACTAGGTGAGGGGGATGCAGACCTAGAGGTTCACTCTTTACCCAGAGATTAAAGGTCAGAGATAGGAATATTGGTCAGACTAGTCATGCTATAACTTACTCCCCTGTCTCCCTGTCACTCCCTCAGCTCTAAATTCTCTAGAACTCTAACTTTGTTTATATTGCAGGGGAGCAGTGCTCAGAAATCATGGAGGTGAGTCTGGCAGGTTCCAGCTGTTCCTGTTGTGTGAGTCAAACTTTTTTTTTTAAAACTTCTCCTTGGCAAAAGCATGTCTGTCCTTCAGTGGACTAGCTAGCCTAGGACCAAATCCATTCCCTTTCTCCAAGCTTCCTATCTCGAGGGAGGAAAGAGAGAGAGGGAGAGATGGGGAAGTTGGGGGATTTCCATTAAGAAGAAACCAGAGAAGATTAAAGGAGGCAGAAGGGTGGTGCTGCCCTTTAAGAAAGCCTGCCAGAGCTCTGGAGCTGGGACTCTTAAGAAACGCCTGTAGTGTTCCAGGTAAAGTGAGAAAGCCCTTCGTGGGGTCAAAAGAGAAGCCACAAGGGGAGGCCCTAGGGAAGACGTGGCAGAAGGTGGGAAGGAGGTAAGACTCTATCCAGGACTGCAAGTGTGTGTTTAATTCTGGAACCACCAAAATAAGAAAAGTAAAGGGGGTGCTCTCCCCCCAGGGAACACGCCCATGCCCCCTTCTCCCCCCCCCCCCTTGCCAGGCATGTTACCATTGGCTTCCACATTCCCAAGCTCCTAGGGCCCTTCCTTTACCTTCATGCTTGTTTCCTAAGCTCATTTCTTCTAGGAATTACTTTTTCTACCTCTATAATTTACCAAATAAATGTTCTCTTACTGGGTTAAGGGGGGGGAGGGGGATAAGGACACACTTGTAATAGCTTAACTAATAAAGAATTTTAAAAAATGTTCTCTTACCAAAAATAAGTAAATAAAGGGACTCACCCCTTGGCTTTGTCTCCCCACCTCTGGGATGGGGCAGCCAAGTAAGGGGGACCCTTGCTGGACCATGCTCTCCATTGCCAGCAAACTGGCTGCACTGCCTGCCCAGCCTGCCAGGGCACTGCTGGAAAGAGTGACCCACCACTGTGTTTGGTTGATAAATGATGGGCACCCCTGCCTGCTGCCCATTCTCTCTTTTCTCCCTGCTTAGTTTGCAGTCTTCTGGCTGGCAGGGAGCTCTGGAGCAGGGGTGGGGGCAGAAGGGTCCTACAGACAGTATTTAATACTCAGTGATTTATGGCAGCTGGAAGGGAAGGAGGGGAAGCCGGAGAGGGGAAGCCCCTGGGACTAGTTTCCATGACGCATCAGCACACCATTGTCAAGAGTCCAAAGTATTTTCTTGATGTCTGTGCCTTCAGGCCCAGCTTTGGGACAAGATACAGCCCTCATCTCCCCTGGGGCCCACCATTCTAATGCCATATAGGATGAGACCAGCAACTAGCTGGAATGAGGTGAATAAACATACATCCAAATCCTTATCCTTTGCTTTAAGCCCCACACTGCTGGGAGAGGGAAGAAATGTGAGGTCGAGCAGCTCAATGGCTGTTTTTGGAGGATTTATTTTTTTAACGTACAAGAATTCTTTTGAACCCTCCATGGTTCCAAGAAAAACTATTGGAAATGTCCCTGCTTAAGGGGCCAGGGGGTTAAGTGCCAGGGATGGAAGGCTAAATGCCAGGGGTGCTGGTTGCAGGGATTCTTGGGACTGGGGCTACTGGCCTCCCTGCTGTGGGCTCAGGAATACCAGGCCCAGGCTCTGGTTGCCCTGAGAGATGCAGCCATTTTTACTTCTGATTGAAGGGCACCACCTTCTGGGATTTTCCCTTTTCTGGTGAAAAACAGAGTAGAATAGGCCCAAAGGACCAAGAGTCTGGAGGGCACTGAAGGAAGATAGCAATGTGAAGCAGGGTGAGACCAATGTTTTCTATAGTTTAGAATTTGAGTCTGCTGGTGGAAAGATGTATTTTGTGGGAGTGGGTGGTAATTGCCCTTCACAAGGATGATCTCAAAAGGTCAAGGGATGGGCCTTGAATAGCCCTAATGCCCCTGAAACAGTCTATTGTATGGCTATTGTCTATACATGTAAAGGAAACCTTCTTGACCCTATTCATACTTTTTTTTTTTGCCTCTGTGGTTTCCCCAAGTGAATAACTGCATACTACTTATCCCCAGAACCAGTCTACCTCCTTTAAGCTTCAGCAACAAAATAGTTCAACTGCATTTCTTAAGCTCCTACTATGTGCCAGGTGCCATGTTAGGTGGTGCAGATATAGAGACTATTATTCATCTCTATATCCACAGCCCCTAACATGATGCCTGGCACATAGCAGGATAGGAGAAAAAGAATATGGGGAAAGAACATTCCAGGCAGAGTAAAGAATGTGTGCAAAGGTCCTGAGGTGGAAGGAACCAGCACACTCCTAAGGAATTGCAGGAAGACCAATCAGGCTGGAGCACAGAGAATGAGGTTGGGTGGAATGGGCTGGAGAGTTAACCTGAGGACAGACCACGTGGGACACTGCAGGCCCAGTATGAATTTCAGTCTGTATCCTACAGAAGCACATGGAATAAAAGTATTTACAGAAGAGCATATAATGGCTCTTTCCCAAATTACTAATGCTTTACTAATACTTGTCTCGAAGGAGAACAATAACAACAGTCTGAACTACTAGGAACTTCCCCAGTGTCCTTGCATGGTGTGGCTCTGTCTGGCTGGCACTGGGAAGGCCCAAAATTGATGAGCCAACCCCAGCCTTGCAGCCTTCAGGCGAGGGATGGCCCCTGCCAGTGTGGACAGAGGGGTAGGGGTGGAGGGTGGGTGGAGTGCTTTGCCTGAGGTATCAGCTCCACAGTGACATTTGGAACAGCCCCAAGACTATGGCTCTTGTTCCTAGATAACTCTATCATGTGTTCCCCCATTTAAATGGTCTGCTCACCCTACCGCCCTTCCTATAGCAGCTGTGCTCCCCACCCAATCTGGGGAAGGCCCTTGGATAAGAACTCTGACTCTGCCCAGAACCTGGGGTCTTGACCTGCTGAGTTCAGGCCTCTGTACTGCCAGGAACCATGCATCCTATATAATAAAAGGGCAATATGCAAATTGACCCTAACAGCAGAACAACCAGGAACAACTGGTCGCTATGACGCGCACTGACCCCCAGGAGGCAGACTCTCACACAGGAGCTGCCCCCTGGTGGTCAGTGTGCTCCCACAGGGGGAGCTCTGTTCAGCCACAAGCCAGGCTGACGGCTGCAAGCGCAGTGGTGGTGGCAGGAGCCTCTCCTGCCTCCTCCACACCCTAAGCCACAGTTGGACATCCCCCGAGGGCTCCTGAGCTGCCAGAGGAATGTCTGACTGCCACCTTAGGCCTGATCCCCCTGCGAGTGAGCCTAAGCTGGCAGGTGGACATCCCCTGAGGGGTCCTGGACTGTGAGAGGGCGCAGGCTGGGCTGAGGGACCCCCTACCCCCAGTGCACAAATTTTCGTGCACCGGGCCTCTAGTATTTACATATCCTTGATAGTTTTCCAGAGGTATTAATGGAAACCATGGAAGAGGGTTATGATGGTTGGACTCAGCTTTTCTGAAGACCTCTCTTTGCTTCTTAGTCCTATCTTTGGAGAATGTGGTTTGGTGTAGTGACATCTACTGGCAAGGCTAGGCAGGTAAGGAAATGACCAGATGCCTACTCATCCTCCAGTCATTTCCAGACTAGTAGGAAAATCATTCTTAACCCTGAGATTGGGTTGAGGTTAGTAACCTCATTTGGTTAGAGCAAGACTAAGAAGTCCAAGGTTGTGGATTTGGACCATGTATGTGCTGGTTTGCCTTAAATAGAGAAATGTTTTTCTTAGTTATAGCTTGCATCCCTCACCTTGGCCAGTTGATTCACATCTGGGTACAGTTGTTACAAGGGAGACTGGGTAAGCATTGTATATGACTCAGAGGGACCTGTTCCTAGCTGCTATTCCTTGGAAAGTATTTGCCAAAAAATAAAATGACCCACAGTTTATAAATGGCAGCATACAGGGTCATTTTTCATCCTCCTGAAGTTGGCTGGTCTGGGAAATGTTTTTTTCTGCGACTCAATTCCTCCCAGGAAAAAAGTGTCTACAGAACCATATTCAAGTTTTCTATAGTGTGCAAGAGTGACTACAGCTTTAAAAGTGGCCTCTTGCCCTGGCTGGTGTGGCTCAGTTGACTGAATGCCCTCTTGTGCACCAAACTGTCATGGGTTCAATTGCCGGTTTGATTCCTGGTCAGGGCACATACCCAGTTTACAGAGATCAATGTTTCTCTCTCACATTGATGTTTCTCTTTCACATCGATGTTTCTCTCTCCCTCTCCCTTCCTCTCTCTCTTAAATCAATAAAAATAGCCCAGCTAGTGTTGCTCAGTCATTAGGGTGTCAACTGAGCACAGAAGGGTTACAGATTTTTCTGGGCCCTGGTTGGGGTGCGTGCAGGAGACAACCAATTGGTTTCTCTCACATCTATGCTTTTCTCTCTTTCTCTTTCTCTCTCTCCCCATCCCTCCCTTCCACTCTCTCTAAAAATCAATGGAAAAAATATCCTTGATGAGGATTAACAAAAATAAATCTATACTAATAAAAGCCTATGTGGTCATCACGCCGTGATGCCCTCACGCTGTAACAATCCATCACCAGGAGGCTGCGTGTGCAGCGGGTGCACGTGGGTGGGCGGGGACTTGACGCTGCGTGCACAGTGCGGAGGCGGGTCCCGGCAGCTCAGGCCTACCTCTTTGGGGCAATCCATTGAGGAGCCCCGGATGGGTGGGTGGGGCCTACCTCTTTGGGGAGATCGATTGTGGGGCTCCTGCACTGTGAGAGGGCACAGGCCAGGCTGGGGAACGCCACCCCCCCCCCGCCCCCCGTGCACAAATTTCGTGCACCGGGCCTCTAGTAAAAATATATTTAAAAAATAAAAAAATAAAGTGGCCCCTCAACTCTTGCTGAGATCAGACATAATCTGCCTCCTCACTGTATCATCCATATCATCTACACATTTTGTTCACAATCTCATTCTATTTCTCAACAGATTATATATTTGACAAAGAGTTTACCACTATAGGTAACTGGAAAGCCAGAGTGAAAGTGAGAAGAAAATACTACAGAAATAATCATGAGGCAAATGTTTCTGCCTTGTTAATAACACTGACTCTGTAACTGTATGTTACAAAGCATCATTCCCCCCACCCCCTCATTCAAACTTAAAAGTCATTAGACCCCAGTAGAAATAGGATTTCACAGAAGAGGAAACAAAACTAGTAAATAAACACATGGAAGATTGAAGTATGTCCTAACTAGAAGCAAAATCAAAAGCACATTTGATGTGCGGTTTTCATTTTTACTAAAATTGCAAGGTTTTATTAAGTGGGAACACTCAATTCTGGGAACAATGTCTTAAAGTTGGCACCCTTACACAATGGTGGTGACACTTTAAATGTGGGCAAATCTTTGGGGAAAGAAAGAAAGCAATATATAAGAACTATAGACGTATGCAAATACTCACTGCGGCATTATCTGACATAAAAGACCATCAATAACCCCTCACAGGGGAATGAGAATCCATTATGCCACAGTACCATAAGGTAATGTCACACAGTGATTACAATGACAATTATGAAGACTTTTGGAGAAACATGAGATGCTGAGAATGTGTAAAAACTATGAAATTTAATGTAAACAATGAATGTATCTATACAAAAACATGCACATGTAATAAAATGTATGCATGTGGAGAAAAATTGGAAGGCAATATGTAAAAGATAAAAATAGCACTGTGACAGCAGTGAGATTAAGACTGTCTTTTATTTTCTCAAAAAATGTACTTAGTGTAGCCCTAGCTGATTTGGCTCAGTGGATAGAGTGTTGGCCTGTGGACTGAAGGGTCTGGGATTCCATTCCAGTCAAGGGGAGATGCCCAGGTTTCGGCTTGATCCCCAGTAGGGGGCGTGCAGGAGGCAGCCGATCAAAGATATTCTCTCATCATTGACGTTTCTCTCTGAAATCAATTAAAAATATTTTAAAATTTTATTTAGTGTTATTACACCAGGTTTGAATATTTGAAAAGGTGGATGGGGCTGGAGCAGGTGAAAATCCTGCAGCTCCCTCCTATACATTCTTTGTCCTAAAATTGTCAGTTTAGGAGGGGAAGGACCATGTCTGTTTATTCACAGTATGCACTCGGCTCTCAGCCCAATGCCTAGCACTTATCAGATGCTTAATAAATATTTGTTGAATGAATAAATGAAAATGCCTGAAGTCTAAAAAGTCTCAACCCATGATGACTGGGTACATTCCATCCTGGGGAATAAAGAGAAATTTGGTTTTGTTGGAATTAAAAAATGAAGGCCCATCCATAATGGCAATTCCCTAGTCTTCTTGATAAGTGAATTTGGGAATGAAGGACCCGGAGAGAAACAGTCTGTTAAAGCAAACCCAATTACCACCCAGGAACATATGTTGCCCTGAGGCCTCTGCTGCCATAACAACATCGTGTAACTATAACTACAGCCCTGGAGGGCTTTGGCCTTGTCAAATATGGAAAAAGATGTCTTCATCATAGCACAGCTTTGTGCTCAGATTGACTTCCCGAGGGAGCTTGGATCAGGGGAGGGAGGTAGATAAGTGGAGGAAGAGGGGGAGATGAAGGGCATGAGGAGGAGAACTGCTATTGAATCAGGAACAGTGATTTTTTTTTTTTTTAGCAATTTTTAAAATGTGGTAATTTGACTGTTTAGTTTTGGTGGTTATTTATAACCCCAACTGCAGAGGTGGGGAGCTGTGCCTGAGCCTGCTGGGATCTGTCCAATACCTTCACCCAGGGTGGGGCTGGGAGTAGGTGGTGGGTAAGGGTGATTCAAAAACCAAATGAACAAGTGTCCAACCAGGTAAGAGAAGTTCCAGGCCATCTCCAGCAGGAGTAGACAAGGAAGGACCATTAGTGATTGTGCTGACTCGATTTTTAAGGCAGCTCAAAAGTGAAAAAATGTTAATATGAATTATGATCACATTAGCAACCTCTGAGATTCTCCCAAAGGGATAAAGACAAGGCCAATCACTTGTCCTCAGAAGTTCTAAGATTGGCCTGACTATACTAACATTGTCATAAAAGGGTCAAGGCACACTTCCCCACCTTACAGGACAGTTACTAGTATCTGCACAGAGGAAACTGCTGTTCCTAACCCCTCCTAGGCACTTCACTGGTTCAAAAAGAGGCTTAGAGGAGAGAGAATGGCTAAGTTTCCTAACTGAGCCAACACCTGGCAGTGGCCACCCCATTTACTGAGCTCTTTTAGATGCCAGGCAGTAAGGGAGAAGCTAGAGACAGTATGGCCAGCCAGGCAAGGCTCCCAACCTCCAGGAGCTCTTGGGCCTTTGAAGCAAACAACGAACAACTACACTTTGTATTTGAAATCTGGTACCTATCATTTTACTGGCAAGGGGAACATTTTACAGAAAATTGAGGAACCTTTTAGGGAATTCACAAATGTAGCTGATGAGGTAAGATACAGTTATAAGAAAATGAACAAGGACATACTCAAAAGACTACCCTGCCCTGTACAGTTCTTCCTCAATTCTGGGTAAGATGATTACAGCATTATTATAACTAGTCTTCCTGCCTTGGGTCTCCTGCCACTCTGCTCAGTCCCCCTCACAACTTCCAGAGATCTTTAAAGTGCAAATTTGATCTCAGGACTTCCCTGCTTAAAGTCCTTCAGGTATCTCCCATTACTTGCAGTCCAGGTCCTTAGCAGGGTGTTCAGGGCTCTGCATGAACTGGTTCCCCCAACCATCCCTGGCTCTTGTTTAGGCAACCATCCTTAGTCCACCATGCCGTCAGTCACCCTGTACACAATGCTGCTCCATACCTCTACACTTTTACACATACTGTTCCTTTTGCATGGAAAGCCTTTTTCTCTTTGTCCTCTGGCCAACTTATTTGTCCCATGAAATTCCACTCTTATTTAACCTGTTCTATAAATTCCTTCCTAAACGTCAAGATAAAACACTCCATTCCTCCTCTGTACCACTTCTGAACTTGGCCCATCCTTCTATTTTCCTACTAGTATTTTGGAACAATGACCTTACTGGCCTGGGGAAACACAGTGCTTTCTCCATGTTGGTGTGACTCAGTGACTGGGTAATTGTTCTGTCTCTTGAGCAGAAGTGAGGGTGAACAGACAAGAGCAAACAACCACTGAGACCATGTAAAGATGCACTGACCAACATTAAGATGTTACAGCCATGACCAGGATGACTAGAATTATGAATGTCAGTAACGACAACCATTGTAATGCATTGTGGTAATCCTTTAATCCTTACAACAACCCTGTGAGGCGGCTATAGTGTCTCTACTTCACAGGTGAGAAAACTGAGGCACAGAAAATTTTAAAACTTACCCAAGAGCAATGCAGACAGAGCTAAAATTCAAATCCAGACATGACATCAAAGCCCTGTACTAGACACCAGGAGAGCTGATGAACAAAATAAATAGGAGTTATGTGTTCTCATTGTTTGTTTGGAAGGAGAGAGGGAAAGAGCTTTCAAATTGTATAAGGAAGAGTATAAGTATCACAGTAAATGCAAAATAACATACCACTATGCCCTACTACCTCAGATATACTAAATCAGGAAAGACTTTCTGAAGAAAGGAAATTGTAAAGAAGACTGGATGTATCAAGGCAGGAAGAACAGCAGAGCTACCTTTGTGAAGTCTGGCAGATGAGGATGGGCAGGAGGGCAACTGTTCAAGGGCTTTGAAACCAACATCAGTTCCTGCTTCAAGAGCGAACCGAGTCATGACGAAAATGACACTCAAAGTAAACATGTTGGTTCAAAAAAAGAAAGAAAAAACGCTTTCGGGATCCCTCTTTGATCATTCTAAATATACCTCGCTATTCTACTTTCATCTTAAGTACACATTTTCCTTATATTTCTATCCTAGTGGTGCTAGTTTTTTCATCTTTCTGCCAGAGTTTACACTTTCCAAGGACAAGAACCGTGTCTAAATGGAATTGTAAACTCTTTTAGTGTCAGCTGCAGTGTTTGAAAAAATCCAATGTAAGAGATTAACTAATGTTGAACATTTGTAATGCTGGTATTTGTATGATGAATGGTGAAGTCCGGATAAGATCTTATTCTAAAATATTAACTTCACCATCTTTGAGGGCTATACATTCAGAGACTATAAAACAGTCAACACATTCTGCTTGACTAGAAAGCATTTACTGTGGATACAGCATGGTCTGGGCAGGGGTGGGCAAACTTTTTGACTCGAGGGCCACAATGGGTTCTTAAACTGGACCGGAGGGCCGGAACAAAAGCATGGATGGAGTGTTTGTGTGAACTAATATAAATTCAAAGTAAACATCATTACATAAAAGGGTACGGTCTTTTTTTTTTTTTTTTTTAGTTTTATTCATTTCAAACGGGCCGGATCCGGCCCGCGGGCCGTAGTTTGCCCACGGCTGGTCTGGGCACTACTAAGGATGGTATGAAAGAATTGAGCTATGTTCTTTTTTGGGGCAGGGGTGGGGAGTTGGTTAAAACTCTTTTATTCATCACTGATTAATTGCAACTTTTCCCTTTTTTTTTGAGCTATATTCTTAACATAAGAGGTCCTGACCACTAGTTGGGGGAGCCAGACATCCAAGAGTAACCTCAAAACACACCAGTAAGTGCAAAAATAACAGAAATCGTGTGAAATTAAATGCTGACGTGCTAGGGCTATCCTTGGAGAAACTCGAGTCCCTTTCCATATACGTTTTTATGTGCAGTTCAACCTAAGTAGGTTATTCAAAGGTCTTTATACTAAACACTAAAAGCTAAATATCAAATACTAAATCTGCCCGTGCTAATAGCGGCCCCGGGTATCCCCGAGGAGAGCGCCGGCTAAGGGTCAGGAACCGGCACTCTTCAGAGTCCTCTGTGCAGCTCATCAGTGCGATGGTCCCCTTGTGGCTCTGCTCCTTGGCTCTGCTCCTGGGGGGAAGCTCCCTGTTATCGGGCCTCGGGTGAAACGGGGGTCCCTGCTCCTAAATGAATGACTGAGCTGGTTCCACGCCTCCGCCCAGTCGCTCTCGGCCAAGCTGCGGTCCTGGACGCCTGCTCTCCCCTCCCAGCCTTCTCTATGGCCCTTCTTCCAGCCTGTATCCTTCATCGACGTCTTCCTATTATTTAAAGCAGGCCCCATTATCCTATTATTTAAACATCTTTTTTTTTTTTTTTTAGCTCCAGCTTCACTAAAACGATTCCTTCTTCTTATTCCCTCCCCCAACTCCTGGCTCAAGCTTCTGATGTTCAGGGGTCACTTGGGTTACAGTGGGGTTCATGGCTTCTCCGGTTCTGGTGCGGCACCCCCGCCCCCGCCCGCCCAGGCCTCTTGAACACATACAGAAGGGGGGGGGGGGGGTGCTCGCCACAAAGCTAAACTGGGAATTCTTTGGAGCTACGGCTTCTGAAGAAGGAAAGGGTTCTGCCTCCTCCCGCGACCTGAACGACTTAACTTACTTGCTGTTCGCTAAAGGCAAGGACAATGTCTCCTTCGCCTGACAAGGAGCTTCCTGGTGGTGGGCGCTGCCCTTTCGTTTCTTTTTCGGAGCCTGCATCCCCACCACTTTGAGACACGGGATGGCTCTTAAAAAATTATTTTTGTGTGTGTGCAAACTATCCCTTCGCAGCTTTGGGTTTATAGGCTAAACGGAAACGTCCTTTAGCCCGTTAGGCAAAGAAGGGGTTAAATATCAACAACCTGCTGAATTCTGGGGGTTTCCTTCCCCGACTTCAGAAATGAAAGCTACCGGGAAGGGACATTTTGCCCAAGGTAAAGATGAGGACCATTACCTTCCACGGTCAGGCTTCTGCCCCAAACAAGAATGGCTACCCACGCGCACACAAAGGGGGCCATTCCCCCGAGTAAAAATGGCTGGCCCCGGTTTGCACTGGGCGCCCAGTTCCAACATGGCGCTCACGAGCCTCACCGGACACAGCGCAACTCCCAGGACCCCATCGGGCCCATAACGTCAGATGACGCGAGCCTCAGCCGGAAGTGAAGGAAAAAGCGCTCCAGCCCGCGGCGCCTGCGCAGAAGGCTGTAGACGCTGTGAAGCAGGAGGCACTTGGGATCGTCCGCAGGATTGGGACTGCCACAGAGGCCGCCACGGAGCCCGCCGGAGCTACCGTTCCTCTTGCTGCTGCCGCCGCTGCCCGAGTCGGAACCGTCGGGCCGCAGCCGCCGGCAATGCCGCGAAGGAAGGTGAGAGGAACGGGACCGGAGGGATGGCGGGTGTCTAAGGACAAGTCGATTGAGCAGCGTGACGCAGTTGGTCAGGCTCCACAGACAGCCTCTGGGTTCCAACTTCCCGACCCCCCGAATCTAGCTCCGCAACCCTCTCTTCCGTCCAGATCCTACAGAAAAATGTGGGCCCGACGCTGGCCTCGGCCTGTGCTAGCAACTATTCCCGCCCTCTGCTTGCCTGGCTCGGAGGCGTTCTTCTCGTTAATTGGTCGCTGAAACGTCTAGAAGCATATTGATTGGCTGGTGACACCGCCCATTTGGGCACAACGGTTACCTCCCCGCGTGCGGGGGAGGTGTCTGAGCCTGGCCCCGCAGCTCTCGGATTGGCTGTAGAGAACGATCCCTCCTCTCTTGATTGGCTGAGGTTGGCAGTCTGTCCCGTGGGGGTGCGGCTTAGCGGGACTACGATTGGGTGGCACGAATCCCCGCCCTCTGGGCCTGGTGATGCTGTAAATGGAGAGGCGGGGTTTTGGAGCATCCTTCCTTTCCCGGCGGGGGGGGTGATAGAGAACCAGCGCCCACTCCCAAGAGATCCCACTATGACATTGCATCCCAGCCGTAATTTTTCCTTATTAGCTTAGTTGGACAGCGCCTAGAAAATGCATTTCGTAAAATCAGAAACTTTCTAAAATTACATGGGACTTAGGAGATCACCCCCATCCCTTCTTTTTACAGCTGAACAGAGAGAGGCCTAAAGGAGTGCCCCAAGCGACTCAATTAGGCGATGGCTGTGCCAGCATTACAGAACAAATCTAATTCAACAGTTTTTTAAAAATGTATTTTTATTGATTTCAGAGAGGAAGGGAAAGAGAGAAACATCAGTGATGAATCATTGATCGGCTGCCTCCTGCTGGGGATCCAGCCCTAAACCCTACTGGGGATTTAGCCCCAAACCCCACCTGGAATCCAGCCTTGACCCACTGAGCCACATCGCAGGGCATAATTCAACAAATTTTTATTGACTGGTCGCTATGTGCTGGTTGCTGGGGATTCAAAAATTAAACATAATCACTGGCTTTAAAAATCTGATGGGGGGGGGCAGGGAAACAGGCATATAAATACCTGTAGAAGGAACTAGTAAATTCTCTACTTAGAAGTATATAGACAAAATTATGGAAGGCAAGTGTGGGAGCAAGTAATTCTGCTCCGGAGTAGGATGGGAGTAGATCAGGGAAAGCCAGAGAGAAGAGGTCAAGCCAGGAAAGGATGGTCAGAGATGATCAGTGATTCAATGACTGATAACTGGACTAGATGGGTAACTGGACTAGATGACCTTTGGTCTCCCCCTCCCTTCCCATCCTATTGATTTACTGTGATTCTGGGGCATCTGCTCATTTCTGAGCAGATTACCCTTGAACTATTTGGAAAGCTGGGTGGTATCTTGCTCATTTCTGCAGAAATTTTTCTCTTCACAGAAACTTTCAAATAAAATATTTGCATTTTTCTAAGGTCTCCTAAAATGACCTACATTGGTAGATGTTTATGTTAAAGCTCACCAAATGCAGGAATAGTATTGGTGCCTTGGAATAGGTCCACAGTCTCCCCAAATACAAAGAGCTCTTAAACATGTAAGTTTGTTCTTTGTTACTTGTTTGGTGGCAAAACCTGTCCTAAACTGTCCTGAGGTTACTTGCAGTTTTTGCATGCCTTCTTTAGTGTGATTATTTACATATTATAAAGTGTCTGTTTATCTAAAAAATTATGAATTCTAAACACAAGTGGCCCTAAGGGTTTTGAATAAAGAATAGGGGACTTGCAGTGTGAAGCTTTGTTTTTTGTTTTTTGTTTTTTTTTTGCAAATGCTCTTCCCTTTCTGGGTTTGTAAAAGATGTATAGTGTTAATGCCCAACTGATGAAAGTTATCCTTATGGCTAATTATGCCTTTGGAGGCTAATAATTGACAAGTAATTATTAATTGAAAAGACAATAAAACCTCTGTTTCTGAATGCCTATAAGTCTTCTTGTGCAAGCTGCCCCCCTTTTTAAGCCCTTTTGTTATTCATGTGGAGAAGCTTCAAAGGTAGATAAGAAAGAAGAATTTTACTCTTTCTCTGCTTAAATTCTCTTAGGATCAGAGTTGACCATGATATTTTGAATTAGTGTATGGCTTTAAAAAATGTGTTAGCTGTTCATGGAGACTTTGAACAAAAACTCCCTAAAGTTAAATGGAGTCAAGCACTAACATTTTTCTCACTGCCTTGGAGTTATGTATAAATGCATGGCTATTATGTCAGCCAGACCATTTTGAGTTGGTTACTTTTATTTCCAGTTTATGATACTGACCTCCACATGGACTTATTTTAGAATTAATCCTAATACAGGAAAAATTAATTCTCCATTTATTTAATGAGGATGCATTATTTGTAGGCTGTTCATTTAAATGTTCTAAATAAAGGGAGGTTGACTGTTGAATTCTTTCTTAGGTTTGAACTTCGCGTTTTCAGCATCACGGTTCGTTTTATTTCCAGTGTTAATACAAACCCACAGAGTAAATGCTTCTGTGCTAATGTCTGGATCTATGGTGTTACAGAGGAATGCAGGCAGTAGTTCAGATGGAACCGAAGATTCCGATTTTTCTACAGATCTCGAGCACACAGACAGTTCAGAGAGCGATGGCACATCTCGGAGATCTGCCCGAGTCACCCGCTCCTCAGCCCGGCTGAGCCAGAGTTCCCAAGGTAAAAGGCTTCCTTCTCCCTGCCACGTCTCACAGCCTGCTGACTGGTCATCACATGTGTTAATATGGAAACTGCCCTGTGGCTGATGTAGATGACAGAGTCTGGTGAAATACAGAGCAAATGACAACAGAAGTATCAGGTCTTTAAATATGGTTCTGTGGGAGGCCTGGGTGGAGGTGCGAAAAGAGGGGGAAATGGAAGACATCTGTAATGTCAACAATAAAAAGAAAATTTAACCAAAGAAAATCCCCAAATGGTTCGGTTCTGTCGGGGGTGCTGTCTCACTTTTAGATCCAAACGAACTATGTCTGGTATAATGGATGTGTAGCACATGAATGTCTTGAGTCATTTAACTTTTTTAGATGACAGTTTTCCTATCAGTAAAATGGGAATGTCATCATGTCACTTTCTGTTAGAATGGTTTCCAGCGGTTCTCAACCTGTGGGTCGCGAACAATGAAAATACATCCTGCATATCAGATATTTACATTACGATTCATAACAGTAGCAAAATTACAGTTATGAAGTAGCAACGAAAATAATTTTATGGTTGGGGGTCATCACAACATGAGGAACTGTATTAAAGGGTCGCGGCATTAGGAAGATTGAGAACCACTGGTTCGACTTAGGGACTTAAAGTAGTCTCTTTACAATTGGTAGGGGCTCAATACTTCTAAAACCATGTTTAATTCCATAATATAGTTAGATACACAATTAATAGTTGACTCAATAATCAGTTGTGAATACCCAAAATTTCGTTTTGGTATAGAGAATAGAGAATCTCTGTGTTAAAAGTTTCTCCAGTGCCATTAGCCACCTGAGCTTCTTAGATTTGGAAGGTACCCCTGACCCCTCTTGGCTCTGCTCTGGGATTCTCTGGGGAGGAAAGAAGGTTGCAGTTAATACAGAAAGCTCATGATCAGTAAGTGATAATATATTAAGGGGGGAAATGTAATATACTTTGAGCACTTAAATAGTGCTGATTTGGTTACTGCTGTGAGCATGAGAGAAAAACAAAAGTTTTTCAAGCAAGAAAGTGGGCATAGTCTCTTACCTGTTCCTAACTTGATTTTTTAATTTAAAATTTCAGCTGAATTATAGCTGTTGTCTCTTGATTTCTCAATTTTTAAGTTTTATTTCTAGCACAATGGGAATATTGATAAATGGCTACTATAATTCAGGCACTATCCCATGAATGGAATGCCATGATGGAAGAATCAGTTTCTGCCCTCAAGGACTGCTCAGTTTAGTGCAAAATAAAGATATGTAAAATGATCATTGTAATGCATTGTGGTAAGAACTCTGAGAGAAGTTTGCATGGATTACTATGGGAGCCAAGAAATGGAGCGGCCAGATGATGGCAGGACTCCCAGATGGACATTTTAAATGATTTAGTAGGAATTTACAAGTTGAAATATAAGAAAGTGTCTCATAGGCAGAAGGAACAGTATATTTAAAGCAAAGGGCATAATGTTCTTAGAAAGTATTAATTGGCACATGAGCTCTGGGTCTCTTTCTGATTGTTATACTTCATGACCACAGAGTTCTGGGGACACCATTCACAATATAGTCTATGGAAGGCGGCCCTCTCTAAAGCAAAATGTAGACTGCATTGTAAATGCAGCCCCCTGGCGGTGTGCAAACTGAAAACCCAATTGTGTGCTAATTGACACAAAAGTTCGAGAATTTCAGTTTTCTCCTTGTTTAAAATATGCTTTAATTTCAGGTTTGAATTTCTTTTATTCCTTTTTTAAGTGTCATCAGTTTGGAAATGTAGAAAGACTGTTGGGTGCTTCAGAATAGGTTTTGCCATCCAAAACAATTTTAAAAGCTGTATTATCGCATTACCCTTTATGAGTCTATTATTTCTCTTCAGGGTTTCAGAAAGGGTAATTAGGAAAAGAAAAAGAGACCCTTAAGGAAAGGAAATATTTGTATATTGTTATGCCTTTAGTAATAGAATATCTGTTATGGTGGGTTAGAGTAAGGAAAGAAAGAGAGGATGCAGCTATTATATATAAAGCACTAGATCTGTGTACTAAGTATCATGTTAAGTCCTTTACATAAGTTATCGAATGTATTCCTCACAACAAACATGAAGAATGTGCTGCTAGTATTTTCCTTTTTAAAGATAAGGAGATGGGCTTGGAGAGATTAACAGCTAGTTGGTATGGAAGAGTGGAATTGAATCATGTTTAGCCTTGATTCCAGAACCTAAACTATGAATTCTACACAATATTTCATCTCTTTGCCTGATTGAGGGTCTTTTGCTTATGTTTTATTTAATAAAATAGATATTTTAAAGATTTGTTGGATTTTGTGAAATGCGAAGAGGAGGGCGGCCTACATACTAATGAATCATATGGATGGGAAATAGACTTCCTTGTTTTTTCTTTAAGTGTTATATTATCTTTTCAGATTCCAGCCCTGTTCGAAATTTGCAGTCTTTTGGCGCTGAGGAGCCTGTTTATTCTACCAGGAGAGTGACGCGCAGTCAGCAGCAGCCCACCCCAGTGACCCCGAAAAAATACCCACTTCGGCAGACTCGTTCGTCTGGCTCAGAAACTGAGCAAGTGGTTGACTTTTCAGACAGAGGTGAGTGGGTATGCCATTCCAGAGAGGGTGTGGTCAGTTTCTTCATAAGGAAGGCTTGGAGCCACTGCAGACAGATGCCTAATACTGGCAATATCTCAGCTACGTCCATGCTGTTTGCCTGATTCCTTTCTTATATCTTGCTGAGGACAGTTTGGTACTAGAATATTCTTGTGGTCCAGAGTAGTTGGATCTATGAAATTGGACCTGCAATAGGCAAAAGGGTCTGGGTACCTCTTACTCACAGATGGAGAAGGCTTGGACCAGATTTTCTTTTCTTTTTTAAATAATTAATTTTTAAATTTTAATTATAGTTGACATTCAGTATTATTTTATGTAGTTTCAGGTGTACAGTATAGTAGTTAGACAATTATATAATTTACAAAGTGATCCTCCTGATAATTCTGGTACCTACCTGGCACCATACATAGTTATTTATTTATTTTTAAAAATATATAATTTATTGATTTTTACAGAGAGGAAGGGAGAGGGATAGATGTCAGAAACATCGACGAGAGAGAAACATCAACCAGCTGCCTCCTGCACACTCCCCACTGGGGATGTGCCCGCAACCAAGGTACATGCCCTTGACTGGAACCGAACCTGGGACCCTTGAGTCCTTAGGTCGACGCTCCATCCGCTGAGCCAAACCGGTTAGGGCCATACATAGTTATTAAAATGTCATTGGCTATATTCCCTATGTTGTATTCTACATCCCCATGACTATTTTGCAGCTACCAATTTGTACTTTTTAATCCCATTACTTTTTTCACCCAGTCCCCCAGCCCCCTCCCATCTGGTAACCTTCAGTTTGTTCTCTGTATCTATGAGTCTGTTTCTGTTTTGCTTGTTCATTTATTTTGTTCTTTAGAATCCACATATAAGTGAAATCATACGGTATTTGTTTTTCTCTGACTTATTTCACTTAGCAGAATACCCTCTAGGTCCATCCATGTTTACGGACCAGGCTTTCTTACAGCCATGCTTATCAGTCCAGTTATCTCTGAGTTTTGTTTTTTTTTAAATATACTTTATTGATTTTTTTACAGAGAGGAAGGGAAAGCGATAGAGAGTTAGAAACATCGATGAGAGAGAAACATCGATCAGCTGCCTCCTGCACACTCCCCACTGGGGACGCACCCGCAACCATGGTACATGCCCTTGACTGGAATCGAACCTGGGACCCTCCAGTCCGCAGGGCGATGCTCTGTCCACTGAGCCAAACCAGTCAGGGCTATCTCTGAGTTTTTAAGAAGAGGTGCCTTTTAGTAACGGGAATGGTAAGCTATCGAGATTGTGATTCGCCAGCCCAAATCAGAGACCTCTGAGCAGAGGTTTTAGACTGGTGAGCTTCTAGCCTGCCAACATGGTTGGTTGGTTTGCTTGCACAATATTTACATTTTTTTAAAAAATATATTTTATTGATTTTTACAGAGATGAAGGGAGGGGGATAGAGAGTTAGAAACATCGATGAGAGAGAGAAACATCGATCAGCTGCCTCCTGCACACTCCCTACTGGGTATGTGCCCGCAACCAAGGTACATGCCCTTGGCCGGAATCGAACCTGGGACCCTTCAGTCTGCAGGCTGATGCTCTGTTCACTGAGCCAAACCGGTTAGGGCCACAGTATTTACATGTTTAAAAAATTTTTGCCAGTATTTGAAAATACAGAAATTATATCTGAAAACCTGGGCTACTAGTTTCTTTTACAAATTGGAAAGCTCTGGGAAGACAAGGTGGCCCCTCGCCCACAGTAGTAATTGGCTAGAGCTGAATGGTAGTTGTTCTTGAGATGGACAATCATCTTTCTATTTGGCCTTGCTCAGTCCCTGTAGGCATTTGGTTTGCAACCCTTGATTTAACATTTTTCTTTTTTTACTTTATTGATTTTAGAGAGGGAGGAAGAGAGAGAACCCACAACACAGACATGTGCCCTGATCAGGAATTGAACCTGTGACCTTTTGGTGCACTGGACGACGCTCTGACCAACTGAGCCATATTGGCCAAGGCTGCAACTCCTGATTTAGAGTTTGGAATTGGAATTGTTAGATTACCAACAGCTAACTCAAGAGTCAGTCTATTCACACTTTCACACCAAGTCTGTTCAGTGTCATCCAGAAAGACAAAACATTTTCATTTGTCTTCCATCCTGTGTATCTCCTAGAAATAGAGTGGGATGGTAATGTTTTTAAAAAATTTTTTTGTATCCAGTTTTGATTAGCCATGATTGAGGGCTTAGGAGAAACACAGATAAGTAAAATGTATTAGGGAAACTCCAAATTTAAATTTTAATCAGAATTTAAAGTTGCACAAAAGGAACAATGTTAATTTTTTGTTCTTCATTTAGCTAAAAGTTACTGGTCAAATCATAGAAGATCTGGGAAGACCATAGACACTTCTGAATAGTAAACCTCTAACTAAATGAACCCTTTTCGCAAGTTCTACCAATTGCTTTTATTGTAGAAACTAAAAATACAGCTGATCATGATGAGTCTCCACCTCGAACACCAACTGGAAACGCACCTTCTTCTGAGTCTGACATAGATATCTCCAGCCCCAACGTGTCTCATGATGAGAGCATTGCCAAGGACATGTCCCTGAAAGACTCAGGCAGCGACCTCTCTCATCGCCCCAAGCGCCGCCGCTTCCATGAAAGCTATAACTTTAACATGAAGTGTCCTACACCAGGCTGTAACTCTCTGGGTAAGTGTGCCCCAACTTTATGACACCCTGTGTTCTGTGGTTCTCTCTCCCTCCAGAATTAGAATCACCCAGAAATGTTTAATGTTCCGTTGTGATCTAGCTTCTTAGGCTCTTCAGTGACCACATGCTCAGAGTAACAATGAATTGCCCACTTGAATAAAAGCATTTCTGCTTCGTGGCCTACTGTCCATAATAATAGATCTGGAAATTAACTGTGATGCACTATTCAGTTTAAATTGAGAGCTTTTCCCATTGGAAAAGTCTCTCCTTTTTCTAGCAAAAATGAAACAGAAGACCAGTTATTTTCCAATATCTCATTGTATGGCACATGGTATAAGCTTAATGAGGATTAATAGAGTATCAGCTAGTGCAGAATAGTGGTGACAGGGCCATAGCTGTTAAATGAGGAAAACAGATTACTTATCAAGAGACAATTAAACTAAAAGACTACAGATGAAACTCTGGACTTTTGTGACTTCAGTGGTTTTTGGTCCTGTGGCTTTGTGTATTTAGTAAATACAAACTAGATAAATATTTCTTCTCATATAGAATGTTTTATTGTTTTCTTCTGACAGACTTTGAATCCTTACGGAGGGATTCTTGTCACGGCTTAAACCTTATTTGTACTCTCTAGGTGAGCTTAGGTGCAAATGTTAGACTTAAGCTTTTGTCTAGAGTTGGAAGGTGCTGGTTGGGAGATAAGGGGCCTTTCATTACTCAGATTTAGCCTTTGAATGTGGCTACCAGGTTCAGGAAAAAAGGTAGACCAGAGTAAGTCGCTGTTATGCAGGCTACCCGTGCATTTTTCCTAGTATTTTATTTATTTGAATATATTCCTGATTTTAGCAGCAGTTTCTCAAAAAAAAAAAAAATTTAACCATAAAAATGCATAAAATAGAGCAAAAGTTCCTCTGAATGCTGTAATAATTATCATTCAAGATAATTGTTTCAGGCCTAAATCAATTTCCTTGGGATAAATAATGAAAAACCAAGAATAGGTGTCATCATATAAACCCCAGTACAAGCAAGAGATAGCTAATGTACTTTAAGAGGGTAAGGGAATTTGCTAGTCACTATCCATGCATCCCTAAATTGTACTTTTATTTTATATATACTAGTAGTGGCCCGGTGCACGGATTCATGTACATTGAAAGGAAATTAATTAGAAGAAAGAGCTTTATAGTGAGAGCTTTATATGTATCAAGCACACGCGAGTCAACATTTGTTTTTAAATTGCCAGTGCACATCATGTACCGGTCAGTCGCTTGGTTGGACCAACAGACGGTCAGTCACTTAGCCTTTTTTATATATAGATGTTTAACCAGTCATTCAATAAATACTTATTGAATATTTGCCATGTGTCAGACACTTTTTAAAGTTCTGGTGATGTCTGGCGGGTGTGGCTCAGTGGTTGAGCATTGACCCATGAATTGGGGTCACAGTTCAATTCCTGGTCAAGGCACATGCCTGGGTTATGTGCTCAATCCCCAATAGGGGGCGTGCAGGAGGTAGCCTATCGGTGATTCTCTCATCATTGCTGTTTCTCTCTCTCTCTCTCTCTCTCTCTCTCTCTCTCTCTCTCTCTCTCTCCCTCCCTCCCTCCCTTCCTCCCTCCCTCCCTTCCTCCCTCACCTTCCCCCCCCCCTTCTCCCTCTCCCTCTCCCTTTCCCTTCCCCTACCTCTCTGAAATCAATAGAAACATATTTAAAAGTAAATAAAGTTCTGGTGATATAGTTGTGACTATGTCTAAATCCCAATACTCTTGGAGGTAGCTAACTGGGAAAGGCAAACCAGATAGCTACATATATTCATTAACTAGAGATACATGCTGTGGAGGAAAATACATAGTATGGTATGCAAAGAGGGTAGAATATTGTTTGTGCATGTGCACACACAGTAGATTAGGGAAAGCCACTCTGATACCTTGACATTTGAGGAGAAACCTGAAAGAAGTGAGAAAGAGCCATATGAGTATCAGGGGAATAGTGATAAGCTTAGAGGGAACCGCAGTGCCACAGGTCTGGGCAGGAGAATGCTTAAGCAATTTGAGGCGCACTTCAGGGCCATTATGCCTGGGGCAGAGTGACCAGAGGAGAAGAGGAGACGAAGTCAGAGTAGGGGTCTAATTGTGTGTTAATTATACCCAGAGCTTAGCCCCCTTAATGAGGTAGACCAGAGGGTAAATATAGATGTGCTGGGTCAGAGGAAAGTTTATTTTGACTTTTGGTTTTATTTTATTGGCAGAGTTTGAAATATATGAACCTGAGCTTCCAAAATTATTCTTGATCCTATTCTACTCTTTATCATAGGCAAAGCAATGGCATTAACTTAAAAAAAATTTTGGTATGAAAGTATTATATGCCTGTGAAAAGTTAAAACCCTGTAAGAGGGTTTGAAGTACATAAGTAAAAATTCTTCCTTCATATGCCCCAGATATAAAGCTACTGTTGGTGATTTTTATGAGTGCTTCTAGTTAGTTTCTATACATATAGTATAAGCACACGTATATGTACACATATTTCTTTTGTGTTGGTATTCATAAAAAGGAAAATACACAATGGTTGGTTTGACATCTTGGGTATTTTACATTATTAGCACTTAGGGGATACAGAGCATTCCATTGTATTGATAGTTCATAAATTACTTAAATTGTCCTATGTTGATTGACATTTAGATTATTTTTCATTTTTACCTATTTTGATTAGTACTGTAATGGATAGCCTTGTATGTGTGTATTTGGTGTTTTTAGAAAATCTGTTGGATAGCAATGGCTAGGTCAATAGATCAGCTGTCCTTTTAAAATTTTTAATATAGACACATTAAATTAGTTTTAGTTTACATATAAAGTAAAACATGAATAATTTACTCAGAAGTTATAAATGCACAATATCTAAAAAGGCTTGCCGTAGCAGTGATACTTTAGATTTTATATACTGTGTTTGACCACTGGGGGTAGTTTTTGTGCCCGATATAAAAGTGTATGGATTTCTAAAAATTATATATATATATATACACACACACACACACACACATAAGAGGCTAAGTGACCGTCCGACCGACCGTCCAACCGACCGTTACATATGATGCGCACTGGCAATTTAAAAATAAACGTTGACTTGCACATGCGCGATACATATAAAGCTCTCGCTGGCGCCAATCGCACGCATGGGTTTCAATCTGTCATTGTCTATCAGGAATTTGGTTGACACTTTAATTATAGAGAAAGGGCAAATAGCGATATTAAAATATTTCTTCTAATTAATTTCCTTTCAGTGTGCACGAATCCATGCACGGGGCCACTAGTATTTTACAGTTCCGGAGAAATGACTGTCTGTGTATCATATATTCCCATCTCCCTGAAAACTTGGACTATTTTTGCCCTTTAAAGCTTATTCTATAAATCATGAAGTAATTTTTTAATTTCTTTTTTCCCCATGAAGTATAATTTTTTAAATTCCTGTGTCTCATTTACACAAAATTAAATGTCTTTTTTTATGAAAGAAAGGTAAAGATATCCATAGACTAGTGATTTAACTTAGCCAATTTATCTTTTTATGCCACTTGCATTCTCTCACCATCCCTCTCAGTCTTAGGTGTTTTATAAACTTTTGGTTGAGATGTTTAAAAAGGAAATAATTTTCAATTCCCTGTATGTTTTCACCACATGGAAAAATAGAAAAATGAGGAGATGCCCCTTTAGGTAAAATGAGGTTTTTTGTATTGTTATTCCTAACATTTTCTCCTCATAAGAGGGCCTTGTGCAAACTGCCTGTTTAAAAGTTTGATGATGGAAGAAGCCTAAATCTTTAAATGAAACCAGCCCCACCACCCAAATAAGGAATATATTTAATTTGGTCCAAAACTATCAAATATATTTACTTATATGAATAGAAAAGGCCATTTCCTTCTTCATTTTTTATGTTTCTGTTGATTATTGAAAGAAGTTCATCAGGTAGGATAAAATTGCATGATATGAAGTACACTTGTTACCTTATGACTTGATCAGTTTAGCATAGGAAAATTAAATTCTGCCAAAAGAGAATATTCCTGCTTGTGATTTTGTGCCTTTATTAGAAGTGTATGGCTTTATGACATTTTGCAATTTGAGAAATACATCATCAGAACAGAAGGAATTACAATTTATATTGAATATACACAAGTATCCTCAAATATTGCTACATTCAACCTGTGGAAGGAAAGAATTTATTGTGGGTGCAACTCACAGTCCTTAGTAGCACTTACCTCTTTTGGATTCAGTCTGTCTGATTCAATCTGTTTGACCAGGCATATATTTGATAAAAATTATATGGCAAAAAACCAGGTTTGTTATGGAGAAAAACAGCACTTTCTAAGCTTAAATATTCTATCTTGAAATTAAGTTTTCCCCTCCTTTAACAGGACATCTTACAGGAAAACATGAGAGACATTTTTCCATCTCAGGATGCCCGCTTTATCACAACCTCTCAGCTGACGAATGCAAGGTAATTATGTTCTCGTTTATTCAACATGTACTTATCAAGTGCTTACCATTTGCCAGGCACTTTGTTAAATAGTGGAGATCCAGTGTGGACAGTGGGCAAGGTTCTCCCTCTTAAATTCTAGTGGAGGAAACATCATATAAAACAACTGTGTTTTTAAAAACAATAGTTAATTAAACAGATAAAATAATTAATTATAGTATGTAATGAATGCTTTGAAAGAAATTAACAAGAAGATTATCTATGGAATATTTGGAGCATCACCTTCTAATGCATTATTTTTCTTTCTTTCTTTTTTTTTTTTTAAATATATTTTATTGATTTTTTTACAGAGAGGAAGGGAGAGGGAAAGAGACCCAGAAACATCAATGAGAGAGAAACACCGATCAGCTGTCTCCTGCACACTCCCCACTGGGGATGTGCCCGCAACTAAGGTACATGCCCTTGACCGGAATCGAACCTGGGACCCTTGAGTCCGCAGGCCAATGCTCTATCCACTGAGCCAAACCAGTTAGGGCCTAATGCATTATTTTTCATTGAAAGTTACAAAGACTTCTAGGGACCTTTTTCATTAAGTACTGATTTGCATAAATATATGGTCTCAATATTTATGCATTAGGTTCTCATCTTGTAAATCTATGAAGACATTTTGCTTTTAAAAAAGTTTTCATAATTTTTTTCTTTCTGTGGAATAGTCTTCCTTTTTGTTACTCTCAGTCACATCTACTCTTGGCTTATTCTTGAAAAATGTAGTCTTAAATAACCTTTGGGATTTTAGCATAATGGATTTAGAAGTAGAACCTAAGATCCTATCTAAGATCCTATTTTATATGTTTCTGTGTGGGTTGCTGCTACCAAGGATGGAACCAGAAAACTAACTATGGGAAGCAAGAGTTGAGAATATTGTTAATTAAATGGTTTGCTTGGATACTATTTGGACAGGTTATCCAAGCTGGTTAAACCAGAGTATTGATTTGTGGTTGTTATTTTGTTAATAAGTTCAGGGTCCCAGGTTTATTTCTGTCTGAGGCAGTTTCATCCTGAGAAAATTACATTCCCCAGCTAACATTACTTCTCCCTGATTCAGGAATTTTTTCTCTTATTTACAAGTTGACCACAGGATGGAAAGTTTCCTTATGTGTTCATTCTTGCAGCAACGTAGTATACTGCCAGTGCTTACATGGATTGTACGGTTGAGGACACTTTTTTTTTCATTCCAATTCTCTTGTATAACCGAGGCAGTTTCTTCTGCTCTGTGTAAGTGTAAGTGGCAGGTCTTCCATTATCTTCCCATAAGTCTGAGACCAGGTCAAAACGGGAGCAGCTCTGCCAACATCTGCATCAAAGCCGCCAAGGCATTATGTGCTTCTTTCTCTGAAAATAGCTGTGATCTCTGTTTTTTGAGACTTGTCTCTACCTCTTGTTTCTAAACAGAACGATCTGATACTGTCAATGGTTTTACATAAAAGTCTTCCTAAGCTATAACTTGAGATTGTTGGCCTGTAGCAATATGAGCATACTACCTTAGCAATTTATTTTTAAAAAATAAAAATTTCAGTAGTGGAATAAAATTCTGAAGAAAGGAAAGCATTACTTGAATTTTTCCTCTTTCAAGGGGAATCAGGCTCAGCATAATCCATCTTTACCACTGGAACATGTGCTTGGAGGATCAGGAGAATTTCTGAAAGATACATATATTTTTATTATATTTAGAATCCCAAATGGAAAGATTAGACTAATTCCTCACATTTATTCAAAGCTCTTAACATTTTAAAAATACTTGCATGTATATGATTACTCTAAGTGTCCTGGTAAATGATTGCTCTCAGTGATATGACCATTTTTATTCAGTCCTAGATTTCTGTGACTGCATGTGCCAAACACTGTTGTTGGTATCTAAGGATTCTGTGAATGAGATAAAAGGCTACTGCATTCAAGGAGTTTACATTCTCATGGTGGGAAGCCAAATCAACATATAAATTACTAAGTAAATAAGAATTTAATAAAGTGATAAATATAAGAAACAAAAAGACTAAAGCCATTTCAGAAAGTGACTGCTTTGGGGGTGATGAAGGGCTGTGGCACTGCTTTTGCTTGGGTCGTTAGGAATACCTTTTTGAGGTGTTGGCATTTGATCTGAGTCATGGGTGACGACAAAGAGGCAGTTGTGTCAAGATGTAGGATGAGAGATCTTAAGTAGAAGGATGAGCAAGCACAAAGGTTGTGAGGTGGAGACAAACTGTTGGGTTTGAGGGACCAAAAGTTGGCCACTGTGACTGGAGCATGATGGGAAATGAGGAAGCCGGATCCAGATCAAAAGGACCTGTAGGTCTTGGCACAAGGAGTATATTTGTATTCTGATGGCTGTGGGAAGCAGCTGGAAGGCTTTATCAAAGGGGTGATGTAATTTCATAAACTCTTTTCAAAAATCACAGTTTGCTAGTGTGTGGAGAATG
Organism: Myotis lucifugus; assembly: GCF_000147115.1. Classification (NCBI taxonomy): domain Eukaryota; kingdom Metazoa; phylum Chordata; class Mammalia; order Chiroptera; family Vespertilionidae; genus Myotis; species Myotis lucifugus. The sequence goes on from NW_005871302.1 coordinate 1,792,525, forward strand.
GACTGGAGGGGGCAAGAGCTGACTCAGGGTAGACTAGCTGGAAGGCTGCTCCAAAGTTCAGGCAGTAGGCAGTGGCCTGGGCTATTGTTCTGTCAGTGAAGATAGTTAAAATTGGTTGGATTCGGGATATATTTTGGAGGGAGGCAGCGTAATAGACTTGCTGATGGGTTCGATGTGAGGTCTGAGAGAAAAAGAATCAAGGATGACATTAAAGTTTTTGACCTGATCATTTGTTTAGGAAGTGTTGCTCTTTATTGATGTAGGGAAGATTTGGGTGGAGCAGATCTGTGGGAGAATGTCAGTCTTCTGTTGGGACCATGCTGAGTTTGACTGTTGAAGTTGAATAGGCAGTTGTATATGAGTCCTCACTTACCAGAAGATGAAAGTGAAACTATTGGAAAGATGATGTGATTTGTCTAAGATAACATGACTACATAGTTAAGTTTCCGTATAGACTTGACCCTAGGTATCTAACATTTTCTCTGTACTTCTTCATTCTGTTCTTGCACTTCCTCTTCCTTGCACTGTTTCTTTTTAATTGTACAGTGGAAAGAGTCCAGGCTCAGAGTCATCAATTAAACTTCAAATTTTTAGTTTTATCATGATTTAGTTGTAATTGTTTCACTTCTCTGATTCTCAGTTAATGGCTGAGATAATGGAATGGAAGCTTGCCTTATCTATGTCTTACAGATTTGGTGATAATAAATGTGAAGACCTTTGAAAGTAAAAGTACCACATAAATTCAGGGGATTTGTTCTTGTATTGTTTGCGTTAAGTAAACAGTTGTAGAAGCAGGTGGATTTATTGACGTTGTTGATGGTTGCAGGTGAGAGCACAGAGCCGGGATAAGCAGATAGAAGAAAGGATGCTGTCCCACAGGCAAGATGACAACAACAGGCATGCAACCAGGCATCAGGTATGGGCCTTGTTAAAGCTCTGGCCATTCCCAGTTTGAGAGCCAAGTTTTGGATATGCTCTGCCCATGACTGTCTTTAGGTATTTCATGCCTCTTGTTTCCTATGGTATTATGTCTAAATAACTGGTCTTTAGTCAAACTCAGAATCATAATTGTTTTTCAAATAGTAAATTTTCATGAAACTAACTTCTACATCATAAATGAAGGAAGCATGCAATTTATAACAACAACAACAACAAATAATCCTGGTTATTTGAAAGATTACACCTGCTGCTCTATTTCCTCATTTTGCATCTACTTTTTAACCCATTGTAATTTATCTTCAAACGCTCCCACTCTGCTAGAATGTTTCCAAGATCACCAGTGACTTTTCCTCAGCATTTGACACTTGTTGCTGATGTCGTTTTTTCTTCTAATTCTCTCTTCCCTTGAATTCCAAGATGCTGCTTTACCCTAATCCTTCTGCTTTTCTGAACATTGATACCCACTGATTACACTTAATTCCTTGTTTCTCCCTGAATGCCCTTGGTCTTTACTCTTGCTGGTTTTCTGCCCAAACTCTATATTCCTATACCAAGAAGAAATTGTATTTACCCTTCAAGGCCTTGTACAACTCTCAGCTGTTGTAGAAATTCTTCCCAAAACTTCTACCATTAATGCATTTCTTCTTCATGCATTCCCACTGTAATGTTCTCAGAATGTTGTTTGGCCTTGTCACATATTATATATACATAGCTCACCATGTGATATCTGTTTTTGAGGTTAGGTTATAGGTAGATAGCAGAGGAAGCATGGCGATGAGGGAGAAGTTTGGCTTTGGAACCAAACAGGATTTGAATACTGTGATTCTTTCACTCTAGCAGTGTGGTCTTGGACAGGTCAGCTAACTTCCCTAAATTTTATTTTCTTGTTAATAAAAAGGAGTGACTAATACCTACCTAGCAGGGTAGTCAGCTAAATCATACATCTAACGTCCCTATCCTCAGTGCTTGGGGGATAAGCACTCTGTAAATGGTAGCTACACTTCTCTTTGTTGTCTATCTTTGGCTCTATTCTTACTCAGTTTTTAAATTTTTATGTCAGTACTTGTAAAGCGGTAAGCTTTCAATAAATGCTTATTGAATTGAAATGATCTTTCTTTTACTACTTTTGCTTTGGTGGAGACTTCCATCCTTCATTTATGTTCTGTTTGGGTTAATATCAAAATAAGTACATTCCTGAACTCATATTAAGTGACAGGGCATTCGATTTGGAATTTTAAAATTGCCAATCATTTTAACATGGTGGTTGTAACACATCTGACATTCCCACGCCACCCCCTCCCCATTTTGTTGTTACTTTCATTTTGAAACTAATTACACAATGAGTTTTCTACCTAGCTTGCCAATTTTCTCCTCTTCTTCCTTTTAGGCACCAACAGACAGGCAGCTGCGATATAAGGAAAAGGTCGCTGAACTCAGGAAGAAAAGAAATTCCGGGCTGAGCAAAGAACAGAAAGAGAAATACTTGGTGAGAAAAAGTTAACTATTTAATTAGCATGAACTTCTTTTGGTTTCTAAGCTTCTGTTTTTCAGATTTGTTGTTTGGTATTCTCTATAAGTAGAAGGACTGTTTTCTGGCAGTTAGAGTTTACTAAAATCCCCCAAAACTGGCTGTTATGAGTGGAAACTGGAGGTCTTCCAAAAAAAAAAAAAAAATACTGTTAGAATTTAGATGAATAAAAAAGTTCAGTCCTCTAGTTGTTTGTAAACTTTACTTTAGCTTTAAAGGGTTAACTTTACCCTCTCAAATGCCATGATAATGGAGATGTCTGTTTAAGGGGAAATATTCAAAATAAGCTATAGTCCACTTTAATGGAAAAATAAAATTCCTACATAATAGGTATTAATTTGGTGATATAATCTATAAATCTTTTTGTAGTATTTTAACTTTTTTTTCTAGTTTTATAAGTAATGTACATTTGTAGTAGAAAATATAGAACAATTAAGAAAAGTATGCAGAAATAAACATTAATCCTACTACCTAAAAAATAACCAGAGTTAGCATTTTGGGATGTAGCCTACCTTTTTACATAATGCCTTATTTATAAAATTTGGTTATTACTATAAATACAGCTTTGAATTCTATTTTTACTTTAATATCTTAAACTAATTTCCTCATTTTTGTTAAAATTTCTTCAAGAAACTTTTGTATACCCTGGCCGGGTAGCTCAGTTAGTTAGAGGTCAGTTGTCCGGATGAATCCACCATGGTTGCAGGTTTGATCCCCTGTCAGGGCACATACAAGAATCAGCTAATGAATGCATAAATAAGTGGAACAACAAATAAATCACTGTTAATATTTTGGCATGTGATCGCTCGGTCTTTCTTTGATGCATTTGTGTGTGTGTGTGTGTGTGTGTGTGTGTGTGTGTGTTTTAATTATTTCATGGAGGTGGAATGTTTGCTTATTTAGTCCTTAGAGTAGATTATTAAAAGTATGGTTTGTGATTACTTAGGCAGTCAGCATGGCGTCACTAAGACAAAAATATGCCAAACTGTATTTACTTTTTTGGTAGTCATCACTGTCTTGAAAAGGACTTTATGAATAAATGGAGATGGGCGAATGTGAGATGGGTTGTGGGTTGTGGGGTGAATTTGTAGCTAAACACTCACACTAGACTGTGTGGGGTGTGTTGAGGAAGGACCTTGCAAGGTTGTATTCCTCTCTTTGTATTGTTCAATGTTTTTATCTGCAAATTGGGTAGAGGTGTAATGGTATGGTAACACATAATGCCATTTATTGAGTGCTTGTGCTAGGCACTGTGGTTATGTTGCTCCCATAATCTGTAGCAAAGATGGCCGAAACCGTTTTGGCTCAGTGGATAGAGCGTCGGCCTGCGGACTGAAGGGTCCCGGGTTTGATTCCGGTCAAGGGCATGTACCTTGGTTGCGGGCACATCCCCAGTAGGAGATGTGCAGGAGGCAGCTGATCGATGTTTCTCTCTCATCGATGTTTCTAGCTCTCTATCTCTCTCCCTTCCTCTCTGCAAAAAATCAATAAAATATATTTTAAAAAAAATATGTAGCAAAGATGGATGGTGTTTCACCTATTTTATAGATGGGAAACAGGTTTAGAGAGCTAATTCGCCAAGAATCATACAGGTAGAAAGAGTGTCTGCAGTAAAAGTTCCTGAAATTTATCTTACAAACATCTGCTTTCTATTGTTTGGGTGAGGTTATTCGAACCCAACCTTCCTGGTGAAAATGCTGGATAGGATTTTTTTTTAAGTTAAAAAATAAAAAGTTCATGACACTAGAATAATACTTAGATGTAGTCCAAATTAAAAAAGATATACATCAGGTGGGCCCAGGTTAACCTTAAGAAATTTTACTAGGCATACAGGTACTGTTGAATGGTTTCTTCATGTGCTAATATATGTGTGAAATCTGTAATGTTCTTCTTGGGATGAGCCATTCACTCCTCCTAACTACCATTATCTTCTATTCTCTGGGTGGGAGGTGGAGTCTAGGATGGAGTGGGAAGGGCTAGAATCAAAGGTTTAAAAGGGAAGTTCCTCTTGTAGGATTTCTTTCCAGTGAACGGATACTTGTAGTGAATGCCATGGTAAGGTTTGATACTTGTTTAAAACTGGATTATTTTAATGTTTCTAGTTTTCTGACTGTTTCCTCTTGTTCTTGCTTAGTATTTAGTAAAATATTTTTCAAAGGGGCTAGCTAGTTTTTCATACATACTTGGGCTGGAGTTCTAAAGTGAGAACATGACAATGCCTTTGGCGGACAGTGTAATGATGGCGAAGAAGTTCAAGGGAAAGAATTTACAGAACACTGTTTCATACAGCTGCCCTTTCCTACCTGCAAATTCACCTTTCAGTCTAAAATCTCAGACTCTAAGGCTTTGAGATTTGTTTTTTTGTCTTGTTTCCAAATGAGGGAGTTTCCACCAGGGTTTCTTCCAGATCTCAGGATTCTAGGAATCTGTGGTGCTTTTGGGCTTGTTATACTTATTTATACTGTGGTGCGCGTTTTCAGAGGGACAAATGGGGAGGCGTAGCATTTTTATCCATGAGGTGCTCATTTAGAGATAGAGAAGAATGAAACTCCCTTTTGGAGAGGCGGTGGGAGCATTTCCTTTCCAGATTCACCAGGGTGCGTATGGGTGTCTTCTGGCATTAACCTACCTGATAAATAGTATGTCTGCCAAATCCATGGTGCCTAGGGTAATGCCTGGCATATGGTAGGCATTAGAAAAAGTAGCTTGGCATCGATTGAAATGAAGTAGATGATGTTCTTAGAAGCAGAGAGTCTCACGCTCTGGTTATTTTCCTAGGAACACAGGCAGACCTACGGGAACACGCGGGAACCTCTCTTGGAAAACCTGACGAGCGAGTATGACTTAGATCTTTTCCGAAGAGCACAAGCCCGGGCTTCAGAGGACTTGGTGAGTAGTAAGCCTCTAGCTGAGGACCATTTGTGAGGAGCAGTTCGCCCAAGAAAAATGACTAGTGATCAGTTAGATGGGAATTGATGTACCTTGCTGCTTGAATCCCTTTCCCCTTCCCCCAGCTATCCTTAGAGACTGTCTGCCTTCCCATTCATATTTAAAATTAATTACCCCTCCTCCCTCCACCTCATTTCCTGACGACCTGTTTGGTGGAGGTGGTTAGCTGAATAAAACAATAGGTACCCCCCTTGCCTCTAGTAATTTGCAATTCTGAGAACCTGTGGACTGGGAGATACCCCGCTGTTCTCTTAAACTGGTACTCCCCTTTCCAGGGGTGCCTCGGCCCTTCAATACAACTGTAAAAGAATAAAAAGAATATTGAAGAGGGATAATGGAAAAGGCTGTTGTCAGACATTTTAGAGTTAATCTTTTGACAAATCCAAGTTTTACAATTAAGCTGGTTTTCTGTTCTGATTTTTATCAACAGAACATTTAGTTTTGATACTATTGGCAGAATTTTCAATAAGTTTGCTTTATGAAAATTGTGATTGATTAAATGGATTGAGGGAATCTCTGTAAAATAAATCTTTTCCTCTCTTTTTTGTTTCTTTACATTTTATTGAATACTTCATTTCAAAATCCTGATACGCTTGTTGAAAGTTTTGTAGGTGGCAGGGCTTGCTAGCTGCTCTTGGCTGGGATGGGCGGCTTTGTTGGTTTTCTCTAGGTGTACTCTGGAACCAGGGCATTCCTAGGCTAGCCTTTCTCAATGCTCTATCTGGTTCTGCTTTAAAATCCTATAGCCACTGAGTGGAGATAGATATCCAAACATATTTCTGCTTCCTGAACTTCAGATTTCAGAAGTAAAGCACTGTCCATGTTTCAGAAACATTTTTTAAAGGACCTAGGTTGAGAGGGTGGGTATATGTCACATAGATGTACATAGGGCTGGGAATATGTAAAGCACATTCTAGATATTTTTTTCTGTTTAATTTTAGAACGTTTTATGAAAGGTGGGGAGTTTATATTAGTGGTAGATTGCCTTTTAGAATTCAGTTTGGTTCAGACTGGTAAGAACACAATTTTACCAGAGACTTGTTCTGATGTTCAAGAGAGGAGACCATAAGTGTTGTAAGTAGCAGAGAAAAGCTGTTTTCACTGGGACCTATACTGAGCCTTCCTTATTACCCTTGGCCATGTCGCCAGCCCTCTTCAGTTAGTTTCTCATGAGTTTAGAAGCCAAATGTGTCTTTTTTTTTCATAGCTTAGCATGACGGTGTGCACATAACTTTACCAAAAAAAGGTGATTACAGTTGACATGGGTTTGAACTCTGCAGGTCCATTGAAACGTGAATGTTTTTCAATAAATATTAAAAATGTATTTTCTTTTCCTTATGATTTTCTTAATGTTTTCTTTTCTATAGCTTACATTTGTAAGACTACAGTATATAACATACTAAAAATGTGTTTATCGACTGTATGTTATCAATAAGACTTCCGGTCAACACTATACTATTAGTATATATGTTTTGGTGGAGTCAAAAGTTAGACACCATTTTCAACTGCATGGGGCGGGGTGTTGGTGACCCTAACCCTCCATATTGTTCAAAGGTGAACTATAATTCTAAACCTCTGTTGACTTTTGATTTCTTCTGTACAATAGGAGAAGTTAAGGCTGCAAGGCCAAATCACAGAGGGGAGCAACATGATTAAAACAATAGCTTTTGGTCGCTATGAGCTTGATACTTGGTACCATTCTCCGTATCCTGAAGAATATGCACGACTCGGACGGCTCTATATGTGTGAATTCTGCTTAAAGTACATGAAGAGCCAAACGATACTCCGCCGACACATGGTAAGTTTCTGGGTTTCATGATCATGTTGGCAGTAAGCAATAGGATCTCTACATTTTGACATGTGTCTTAATGACAATTATCTAAGCACCTCTCAGTGGTCCACAGGAATGGGATGAAGGCATAGGAAATCAAATGCCACATTAGGGTGTTGGTACACAGCCTGTGGCTTGGCTGGTGCTGGGTGGCACTTAAAGCAGCCAATGGCCTTTATCCACATCCTATCATACACACCTCCCTGTCTTTTTTTCTTGCTGCTTGCTCTTTTCCATTGTTCTTTTGCAGATGGATGACCTCTGCCCTTAGTTTTTAAGTGTTGCAAATTAGATGAAAATAGACTTCATTAACAGAATGGGTCCTTTGGTGCCTTCTGAAGTTGTTTAGTGCTTTTTTTCGTCTCAGAACATCCTTCTTTTAGGAATAAAGATTTGAATCTGATTTTATTGTTGACAAATATGCTTATTAGCTATTTTGCAGCTTTAAGCCACCTTTCTTTCCCTAGTTGTGGAATTAAAGTCTTAAAGGGACTTTCTGCCATGGAGTAGGATTGAGGAAAGGGTAAGGGACAGAGATGACTCTTTCAGACAGGGAACCCTTTCTTTTATGTTGTTTCTATTGTCATAACATAATTTGGCTCTAGGCCTTTTAGGGTGTCTCTCCTTCCCCTTCCATCTTTATTTTCCAAGGTTTCCATATGGTGAACCTCCATAATCCAGGCTTCCCATGGTTTCTGTTCTTATATTCTTCTCCCCAGTTTGGTGATAACTTTCTTTGTGTGTGTTTCCAACTCTGAAGCACACAATCTGTAGCATTGTGGCCCCAAACCACTCCTATGAATGAAGCCCTTCAGACTCTGGCACGCTTGACTTGGGGTGAGAATAGAGTGCTGGAGGGGAGGTGATGGGCAAAGACTGGTGGGGACACGGCACAGGGGAGGATGGTGCTGGGTGGACTGGTCTCCATGATTGTAGACCATGGAGATAAACTAAAGTATGGTTTTGCTATGTGAACGTAAGGCTGCTATTTTTATTGATGTGAACTACTTACCATTTTTGCCATTTTTTTCTTTTTGTTTCTGGTTACTTAGTGGCACTAACCAATAAAACAGCCAAAGGGGGCAAGAACTAGTAATAGGTGGAGAAAACAGGGTCTGGATAAATCTGAAGGTCAAGTAAACATTCTGAATTTTTGAGGAGCTCTACTGTATTATATGAATTACAAAAACCAAATTTCAGGAAATAAAAACCTACTTTACCTAGTAAGCCATACTTCTGATTCCTATTGCTTCAGGCATGATCATTGAATTGGGCCCAGTGTGGCTTCTGTTTCTAAACTAATTGTGTTAGTTTGTCTGTTTTTGGGAAAAGCCACATGAGTAAAGGGGTGGTGGTGATAGGGACAAACTATAGATGAAACTTTTTCAAAGCAATTCCAATTAATATTTGGATTTGCATGTGACAAATTAGGTCATGATTCTTAAGTTGACCAAAAGTCACAATAAAATATAATGGAAAATGTTCTGGATGTGTACATATGCTTTCTAAATGTATTTACATAAAATCTTTCAAGAATTCACCTATTTACAGCAGTGATTTTCAACTGGTGTGCTGCAAGAACTTTTTAAAACATACAATAATTGACTATTTAATCAGAGGCACTGACATCTTTCCCCTTAGATTATGAAATACAAAAAAAGACAGGCAACACAATAGCCGTCGACCAGTGTGAATGCTCTTTCTTGAACCATAAACATATAGGTCATATAATAGAGCTGCATCTTATTGGTCAGGTTGCATAATAAGTTTGCATCTGATTAGTTGATTGTTTTTTAAGAATAGTTTGTTGAGCCCTAGCTGGTTTGGCTCAGTGGATAGAGCGTCGGCCTGTGGACTGAGGGGTCCCAGGTTCGATTCCAGTCAAGGGCATGTACCTTGGTTGCGGGCACATCCCCAGTGGGGGGTGTGCAGGAGGCAGCTGATCGATGTTTCTCTCTCATCCGATATTTCTAACTCTCTATCCCTCTCCCTTCCTCTCTGTAAAAAATCAATAAAATATATATATTTTTTTACAAAGAATAGTTTATTGATTTTTAGAGAGAGAGGAGGCGGGGGGCCGGGGGGGAGAAATGTGAGAGTGTAACATTGATCAGCTGCCCTCTAAACACCCCCAATGAGGGATTGAGCCCACAACCTGAGCATATGAGCAACCTCGGCATGTGACTTGACCAGAATTGAATGGGCAGCCTTTTGGTGCATGGGACAGCGCCCAACCAACTGAGCCACACCAGCCAGAGCTGATTGGTTAATTCTTGGAACCAGAAATTCTTATAAACAAGTGTAGGCCTGATTTTTTAAAAAAGTAACCTTGGCCCTAACTGGTTTGGCTCAGTGGATAGAGCATCGGCCTGCGAACTGAAGGGTCCTGGGTTCGATTTCGGTCAGGGACATGTATCTTGGTTGCGGGCACATCCCCAATAGGGGGTGTGCAGGAGGCAGCTGATCGATGTTTCTCTCTCATCGATGTTTCTAACTCTCTATCCCTCTCCCTTCCTTTCTGTAAAAAATCAAAATATATTTTAAAAAAAAGTAACCTTGGAACAAAAAGGATAGGTAATTACAATCAAAACTGTACCTTTTTTCTTTTTGTCAGATTGGTAAAAAATATACTTTTTGGCATGCTGCAGAATTTTAGTAATTAGTTTATGTGTGCATGAGATGGAAAAGGTTGAAAATCCCTGATTTACAGCAATGGCTGACGGGCTGCTTTAAATCTGTTAACGATTGAGAGTAAGGAAAGGGGTACCTTGTGCCCCCTTGTGGCCAAGTGCCCTGCTGGCGCTGCTGGGGGCCACCCTCCACCCCAGCTTCCTGCTGCTCAACCAAGCTGCCTTGCCCCGCCCCCCCTTTTTTTTTTTTGCACAGAAGGATTTGCTCCTATTTTCTTATGTAACAAAGGGGACACTTGGGGGCAGCCAGAGAAGTTATTGGTAAAGGTGAGAGTAAAGCACTCTTATCTTAACTCTAAGCTGCTTGAAATAAGCTGCTTAAGGATTTCCTGTTGTTGCAAGGCATTTTCTAATAAGCAAGGCTATTTTTATTTATCTGGCTTTTATGTAGTAGATGGTTTTAATCTCCTGGATTGAAACGATGCCAGAATATAACCCAGAAAACTTACTCCAAACTGCTAGAAAATATCATAAATATTTTACAGTGATTTAGAAGCCTTAAATTGTTATACTGAAAACATCTTGTTTTGCTGCATGTTCTCAAGTGTGTTCGGCTATTTGTCATCTCAGCTGACTAAAATTGTAGTTCTTCTGAGCAGCAATCTTGCTGGGAAGTTTGTTTCCCTGATGTCAGTTCCATTCTCTTGCAGGCCAAATGCGTGTGGAAACACCCCCCTGGTGATGAGATATATCGCAAAGGTTCAATATCCGTGTTTGAAGTGGATGGCAAGAAAAACAAGGTAAAAAGTGGTGACCTAAGAAAGTGGGCTGGTTGTACATTGACAGGTTTCAGAAGGAATTTGTTTTGTGTCCGTCTCACCTTGTAAAGAAGATAGAACTCTTCTGTTGGCCAAAATACACACTTTCTGCTTCATTAACTACAATGGTCTGATCTTTAATTTTAGGCCTTTATCATATAAGTTCAGGAGTCACTGGCCCACACATGAACTCTGTTTTTCTGCTTCCAGATCTATTGCCAAAACCTGTGCCTGTTGGCCAAGCTTTTCCTGGACCACAAAACATTATATTATGATGTGGAGCCCTTCCTGTTCTATGTCATGACAGAAGCGGACAACACTGGCTGTCACCTGATTGGGTATTTTTCCAAGGTCAGCAGGATCTGGAGATTAAGAAGCTAATGGTCGGAGCAGGGTGATTGATGTTGGCACTGGGAACGCAAATCACTGACAGGAAAAGGTCATATTCTGGATAATGATGACAGCCCTTCCCTTTTTTAAAAAAGGAAAATCCATATCAAAGATTGTTTAATGAAAATGTGCCATTCTTTATTAAAAGCTTCTGGTTTATTCATTTCTGGACTTGAGGGTTGGAGATGCCTATTAATTACTGGCCAGAGCCCTGCCTACTAACCCACAACTTGTAGTCAAGCCAACTCTCCTGGCTTTGCCCTCTTCTATCTTATTAGCTCGAAACCAGGAGTATATTCCTTTTGCCATATTTTTTGGGGAAAAAACAAAACAAAAAACCCTGGGTTCTTCCCATGATAATGCCACAGTGCCTTTAAAGACTCAAAGCCAGAATGTGTTTATGACTTTTTAAGATGACACATTTATTAAAAACATAATTCCCATACCATACAATTCACTCATTTAAAGTGTACAGTGATCTTCAGTGTAGTCGCAGAGTTGTGCAATTTTCCTTACCTCAGTAAGGAAGCCCGTACCCATAAGCATCACTCCCCATTTCAACTCAACCCCTCCCAGCCCTCTGTCTCTGTTTTAGACATTTTGCATAAATGGAATCCTACAATATATGATTGGATTGTTTTTGACCTTCCAGAATGGGGACTTACTGTTTGGGATTTTCCCTTCACCAGTAGCAACCAGCCCCCTTTTGAGAAATTGCTTTTGAAGGGAGCTGCCCTAGCCTGACTCTGCAGTCTCATCCGTTTGGCCGTGCTCTGTGACTATAAAGAGCTGAGAGTCAGCCCCCTTAAGAGAGACTGGAGGTCTCCGAGCTGGGGAAACCCTGGGGTTAATGGCTTTGGCCGTCATAAAGAGTGCGTAACAGCTGTGAGCCGGACAGCCACTCCCAGGACTGGTTAGCCAGATACTTTGCAAGCAGCCTTATTTTGTATCTGTGGGACTGCTGACACCTTTAGTTTTAAACCCGTATGACCTGCTCATCTGTTTGTTCTTGATTTTAGGAGAAGAATTCATTCCTCAACTACAACGTATCCTGTATCCTTACTATGCCTCAGTACATGAGGCAGGGCTATGGCAAGATGCTCATTGATTTCAGTAAGTGAAACTGCTAAGCTCCGTATGGCAGGGAACATGTGAATATTGTCGTCTTGCCCTGTGGTCCCTACAATTCCTGGCTTGTAGCCTATGTATACTGGTATTAAGTGAACGAGTAAGTCGGCAGAACCTGAATATCATCAGTTGGCCTGGTGCACATTGAATACAGGACCCTGAGCTTGGTAGGAGATTAGAGGAGAATGAAGTGAGGTTGTTAGGATGATCCCAGCTTGGGATTTATGAACAGCACATAGATGCATAAGGCATCAAATCTGTTCGTGGGTGTTAGGGATTTCAGTTTTGTAAGGGCTTTTCTAGAGGCAGACTATACCTGATAGAGGCTTTGGGGCTCATTAATTGTGGCTTCTGTATTTGGGAATTTGCCTAGTACTGAGAACTGTATTTGTAACCCCCAAATCAATACTCTTGGCAGAGTATTGGCAGCAGTACTTTTGCTGCCATTTGTGGATATGTGTGTAGCAGCAAAAAAGTCACCACACATTTCCATCTGAGGTCAAACAGGTGCCTTGTTTCAGCTCTCTCAGTATAATCAAGTGTTCTTTCAAGGGTCTATTAGTGTCATGTTTTTGTTGCTGATTTTAAATGGCACCTAACATAGTGCTGAAATACTGTCTAGAAAGGCTTTGATGTACATTACCGAGAAATATGTATTACACTTCATTCGGGATAGGTTATTGTGCTGTAAGTTCAAAGTTACTGTATCAGCAGTATATATTAAATGAAGTATTGTTAAACAGAAATACATAAAAAGGTTACATACTGATTGGTTGACGAAAATGTGGACCAGAGGCTTGCAGGAACCTAATTCTATTTTCCTAGGAGCGATGATTCAGTATTTTATAATTTAGTGTTAGCAGTGACTTTTTAGAACATAAGTACAGTGAATAACGAGAATCAACTGTATCTCATTGCGTTCACTGTCATTCCACGTGCTTTAGTCAAAATTAGAATTCTAGGGGGGGAGATTACGTATCTTTAATGGGTAACACCTATTACCAGCATGATTTTTATGGAAATTTTCAAACATATACAAAAGTAGAATAATCTATCTATCTTCTATCTATATAAAAGCTTAAGCGACCAATCGACCTGTCGCTATGATGTGCACTGACCACCAGGGAGCAGATGCTCAATGCAGGAGCTGCCCCCTGGTGGTCAGTGTGCTCCCACAGGGGGAGTGCCAGTCAGCCAGAAGCCAGGCTCACAGCTGGGAGCCGCTGCCACAGAAAGCGCTGCTGGCTACCAAGCAGCAGCAGTGGCAGGCACAGCGGGCCGGGATAAGCAGGAGCCACTCGGCGCCTGGCCCCGGTTTGGGCTTCTCCCCGGCCTCCTGCTACTTCGGGCACTGCAACATCCCCAAGGGGTCCCGGATTGCGAGAGGGTGCAAGCCAGGCCGAGGGACCCCACGGTGCACGAATCTTGGTTTACTTATATTCCCACCCTCAGTTATTTTAATATTGCTAAAAGATAAGATCTCTTACATATAAGAACACCCAAAAAAGTTCTTAATATAAATTAGAGTATTCAAAATACCCTTATATTGTGATTTTTGTTCTTATTGTTACTCAGATCCAGATAGATTTGATATATTGGAATTGATAGATGTGGCTTGTAAAACATTTTTAATCTGAGCCCTAACTGATTTGGCTCAGTGAATAGAGCGTCGGCCTGTGGACTCAAGGGTCCCAGGTTCGATTCCGGTCAAGGGCATGTACCTTGGTTGTGGGCACATCCCCAGTAGGGAGTGTGCAGGAGGCAGCTGATCGGTGTTTCTCTCTCATCGATGTTTCTGACTCTCTATCCCTCTCCCTTCTTCTCTGTAAAAAATCAATAAAATATATTAAAAAAAAAACAAACATTTTAAATCTGAAAGTTCCCACTCCATCTCTTTTTCTTTGCTATTTAGTTGTTGCAGAAAGCAGGTTCATTTTCCAGTATTTCCCAGACTGAATTTTGCTGACTGTATCCTATAGTGTTAATGGTAAATGTTTAGATAGAGGCTTCTTGAGATTCGGGTCTTCCCCCCCGCCCCCCCCCACCCCCAACTACTTCATAGGTGGTACTGAGAAAATCTGTTTTTTTAAAGCAACTTTACTGAGGTGTTATTTACATGCCATACATTCATCCATTTTAAATGTAAAATTCAGTGATTTTTTTTACTACATTTAGAGTTGTGCGGTAGTCTTCACAATCCAGGTTGAGATTTTCATCTTCCCCTCCAAAAAAATCTCATATTTATTAGCAATTATTGATTTCCCATTTCCCCATCTCACCAGTTTTAGCATCTACTAATCTACTTTTTTAAAATCCTCACCCAAGGATGTGTTTTTGTTTTTGGTTTTTTTTGTTTTTGTTTTTTAAATGTGATTTAGAAAAAGGGGAGGGGGGGCGAAAAACATCAATTGGTTGCCTCCTATACATGCCCCAACCAGGGGTCAAACCTACAACCTAGGTATGTGACCTGACTGGGAATCGAACCTGCAGTCTTTGCTATATGGGATGACGCTCCAACCAACTGAGCCGCCAGCCAGGGCTAACCTTTTTTAAAATACTTTAAATTTCTTCCCATTACAGTTGACGTAGTAGTTTCAGGTGTGCAGCATAGTTATTAGACATTTATATAATTATGAAATGATTATCTCAGAAGTCTAGTACCCATGTGACACCGTGCATAGTTATTACAGTGTTATGGACTAATCTACTTTTTGTCTCCATGAATTTTCCCATTCTGGACATTTCATATAAATGGAAGCATATAGTCTGCTCTTGTCTGTGTGGCTTCTTTCATGTAGTATAAGTTTTCGAGGTTCATCCATGTTGTAGCATGTATTAGTACTTTGTTGCAAAGACTTTTTATAGCATTGAAAGAGAGCATGAATGACTGATGAGAAACTTTCTTAGCTCTTCATCTTTAGAGGTTTCTCACTGAAAATCTTTTTAAGGTAATTGGATTACATTAAGGGAAGGCAATCTCAGGACTACTAGATCTTCAGAAAAATTCATCAGGGCTTTTACCAGTTTATTGAAGGACATCGTAGGCATATATATATATAAACCTCCAAGTGAAAGATGCACAGGGCAAGGTATGAGGAAAGAGTGTAGTAGCGCTTTCATGCCCTCTTCAGGTATAGTTCTGATAATCTATTAAAGTTCAAAACGTGAAAAATAAAAGCTATGTCATGAAATGGCTTCCCATCCCAATTCTTATGTATCCTGTTCCCAACTCACACCTACAGATAACCATTGCTATTAAAGTTTCTATGAGTCTTTCAGAATTTTCAGTGTCTATTATAGTAAATGCAAATACACATTCTTCCCCTTTTGCTTATACAAAGGCAGCATACTCTACAACAGCTATATAGTATTCCACTGAATGAATGAAGTTGACTGAACTCTCATCGGTACTGCGGAGTACTTCCATACAACTTCTTCCATATTGGCACACTGTTCTTTTCTCTTAGGATGGGATATGGTGTTGCTAAAAAAAGCCTGTGTGTTTGTTCCCTGGCAGGTTATTTGCTTTCCAAAGTGGAAGAAAAGGTTGGCTCCCCAGAACGTCCCCTCTCAGATCTGGGGCTCATAAGCTATCGCAGTTACTGGAAAGAAGTGCTTCTTCGTTACCTGCATAATTTCCAAGGCAAAGAGATTTCTATCAAAGGTTGGTTTTTGACTCTGGAATGGTTGTTACCCAAGATGTTAACTCAACTGAATATTTTAACTTTTCCACTTGGCCCTATTCATGCTTTGTAACCTGCAAAGATATTGCCCCATTCTGTGTTTTATCTGGACCTAACAGGAGGCCCACTGAATATGGGTCTTTGAACTTGATTTCTGTAGGGGCCAAGAGTGGTTTCTTGCTGTAATGTCTATGTTTTGTAGTTATTTGGACTGGTCAAATGAATGCTTCATAAACTTTTTCTGAGCAGGTTGGGTTGAGTATCAAATGCTCCAACCATCTGGAGGTCATTTGCATATCCTGTAAGGGGGAGGGGTTTAGGAGGGGACTTGATCAGGGAGTCTGCATTTTGGCCAGGTTCTTAGTAGATCTTCTGTTTCAGAAATTAGCCAGGAGACAGCTGTGAATCCTGTGGACATTGTCAGCACTCTGCAAGCCCTTCAGATGCTCAAGTATTGGAAAGGAAAACACCTAGTTTTAAAGAGACAGGTAAGTTTTTATCAGCTGCTTGCTCATTAATGAATGTCCCTGGAAGCCTAAACAGCAAAGTGGGGCCTTACTCACCCTAAGGGAAGGTAACCTTCCCTTCTTAAAGGAGGTTGACTATGTGCACCTTTTTATATGGACTCATTTCTTTAGCGTGCATTGATGCCTCCATCGGCTTATCCTACCTTATCCTATCAGAAGCTTTTGGTAAGCTCATGTCTCATTTGGATGGCACTAGTTAAGCAGCTGTATGTTGTACAACACTTCTAGCATTCAATAATTTTCTTAGATTGGAGAAAATTATTCATCTGTAGAGGGGAATGAATAAACTCTAGGGCTTGTGAAAGTGGTTTTAAATTATTTCAGAAAGCCATCTCAAATCCATTTAAAAATTTTTTTAAATATATTTTTATTGATTTCAGAGAGGAAGTGAGAGGGAGAGAAAGATAGAAACATCAATAATGAGAGAGAATCATTGATTGGCTGCCTACTGCCACCTCCTCCATTGAGGATTGAGCCTGCAACTCGGCATGTGCCCTGATGGGAAATGGAACTGTGACCTCCTGGTTCATAGGTTGATGCTTATTCACTGAGCCTTATAGGCTGGGCCATTTAAAATATTTTTAGTTGACTCATATTTATCATTAGGGAAGATGAATAATGATTTTCAGCTATTACTAAGGCTGTAGTAGGAAGAATGGATTCGCTGGTAAAGCATTTTGTAAGTTAAAGATAATTTTTTTACACCTTAGTATATTATTAAACCTTTGGTGATTCCTTCTTTGCTAACAGTCATGTTGGAATTCATATATAATGCCATTTTAGTTTAATGTGTGTAATTTTTCCCATTTTTCTCCTCTAGGACCTGATTGATGAGTGGATAGCCAAAGAGGCCAAGAGATCCAATTCCAATAAAACCATGGATCCCAGCTGTTTAAAATGGACCCCTCCCAAGGGCACTTAAAGTGACCTGTTACCTGAGCCAGCGAACCCCAGCAGTAGGAATCCGTACCCTAGGGATCTGTCTGTCATTTCTGTTGCTCTTGTGATTGGCAAGTACAGTATCCTTTGGGAAGGCCATCCCCCTCAGGACTGTCCTGGCTCCGACCTTCATGTACACTGCAGACGCTGGTTCTGAGGAACTGTTGTTTCGGCCTCAGTGAGGTTGCCCGGATGGGATCTATATTAGACTTGAGCGCAGGTCCCTCATAGCACTGACCCAAGGTGTTCTGTTTGGTCCTGTCCCTGTCCAGTCACCGGTTCTCTCCTCATGCTCTCTAGCCCCATGAGGTTGTGTTGTGTCTTCTAAACTTGTAATAGTGCTTCTTGCTGCCTGGTCGCCAGACCTCCAAATATAGTTGCCACTGCCGGGACCTTTCCAATTATTCCTTACATGTGTGTTTTGGACGGGCAGGGAAGAGGTAACACTTTAGCGTGTGTGTGCTGGGAGGGGTCCATTCCTTTTGGGTTTCATCTCACTTTAAATATTTTCCTCCATTTTTATGGAAAGACTTGTTTTGATCAGTGTCAGGCTGACCAGAGCCAAATCCTTTTGAAGCTTCCCCCAGGGATTAGTCTTGAGAACAGCACATCCTCTATGTGAATGAGATGGAGAGAGGGAAGCGGTGGAGATTCTGTGCCGAGTTCACCTGTGGGCAGTGGGCCACGTCTTGGTGGAAGGGAATGAATGCTTTTTGCCTCACCAGAAAGTGCCCAATAGTAAATGTTTTCCTCCCTCCTGACTCCATGCCCCTGTTATGTTTGCAGGTGCCAAAATAATTTCCCGTTCTCCCTTTTATGCGGCATGTTGACTGGTTCATTAACTGCGAAACCATTTCCACCAGTACCAGTCTGATGCAGCACACCTTTACTTCACATAAGTTGCACTGATTTCTGTCTGAACATCCCCGGGGAAGTGGAAACTAATTGAAAGTATCTCCACCCATGACTCAGCAAGGCAGATTGGCCACCCCGCCACGGTTTGCTTCTCTTTTCAGCAGTGCCTCACCTTCCCTCTAGGCTCAAGTGCTTATGCTCATCCAAGAACTCCTCCATTTCCTCTCTGGGATTTGCCACCGTCCCCCTCTTCTCTGATCTCCTATCTTTGGTGGTATTTAAGTGAAGGAAGAAATGCTCCCTCTAATTTCTCTCTAGCCCATTATAACCTGCTATTTTGGGGCAGCTTTTGATGTGTGACATGTCACCCTTCCCAACTTGATCGCCTATAACACTGCTGTCTTCTTACGGAGCCCTCACCACAATCCTGACTCTGGTCATTTGTGCCTTTCTCCTGTCATCTCTGTACACTACTTAATATTCACTGTGGGTTGGGGGGAGCTCATTCTAAGCATGTTCAGTGGCAGCTCCCTGCCAGTTTCAGTGTCACTGTTAACATTTATCCAAAAGCAACTTCACTGGGGGTTTTCTTAAAGGGTAAAGGCCTTTTACTGAAGCTAACCCTTCCCCACATGTGGTAGAATGTGCTGTTCTATATCTACTCAATAAAGCATGTTCTCTGCTTACGTCTGTTTCTCCAGGAGCTCTTATTATGAAGTGGTGCAGCTCACCTGCTACTAATAGGAAATGCACTTGGGGTCTGTTTTCGCTAACGTAAACTATCAAGGGGTGTGGTTTGTGGCTGTGGGATATCTTTTCTCTGTGATGCAGCCGATCTGCAGAGGGTGTGCTTGCTCTGAACTTGTCCAGGTGGTGGAATAAATTCTCTGCCTTACTTTGGTTCCAACTAATAGGTATGTGTAGCAAGGACTAGTCAGTATTAGTCATTTTTTCATTAGCTCATTTTCCTCTGATTTCAAGGGCAAATGAATCAGTAGGAAGTTAGGATAGATGGGCTACAATTAACTGATGCTTGTGGGAAGGTGGGAAGAGGTGTCTCCCTTCCCATCTCCAGCTCATTAGCCAATAGTGAGCTGTATCACCTCTAATCATTGACTCTCGGGTTGCATGATTCCTGAAAGTAGCTTTATTTTCCTGCAGCGTTTACCCAGTGCAGGGAAGGGAGGTTGGGCACCTATCTCTGTGATGGAAAGGAGGAGCGTGGGGTTTGTATTTGCTGGGGTGGTTTTGCTCACCATGGCCAGTAGTGGTGAGAACCCATCCCTGCGGGCAGCTAAGGGTCCTCCTTTGCAAAATTAAGAGTCCTGTGTGCCACTTATGAGGGCTGGAGGGTCGCACAAAGAGAAGCTTAAATAAAATGACGCTTAACATTTTTCTTAGTGTATGATGTGTGCCCAAATCTCACTGTTCTAGATATTTGCATCAAAGGGAAATTATGCTTTCACGTTTTGAGACAATTGAAGTAGGTAATATTGACCATGGGAATAGAACGGTGAGAGGTCAAGGCACTTGAAGCTTTGTGCACAGTCCGGGTCCCCAACCTCTACTGATTGCCACCCCCCTTTCTTTACATAAGGATACAGTAAGTTCTCACTTAACATTATCAATACGTTCTGCGCCTTTAAGTGAAATGATGTTAACAAAACCAGTTGTACCATAGCTAATTGATATAAACAGAGTTAAGTTCCTGCCGCATCTCGTCAACTTCCAACAAAATGACATTGAATGAAATGGTGTTATTGGAGGACCTACTGTAAAAGGATTTCTCTGGTTTAAATCACAAGTATAGGAACAGTGTTAAACTTTCTTGTCAACTTGTAGGAAAACCGTCTATCCCAGGGGTGGGCAAACTTTTTCTGCACGAAAGAATCTCAGCTGCTTAGGCTCCTTCGTTAGAAGAGCAAGTCTGGCGTTATTGCTGGATCTGGCTCCTGACTAATCCTCTCCTAGTTAGATTTCCTTGCTTTAGCCACCGGCTCCCATGCTTCTAGCGGCTTCCACTGCAGAAAAAAATAATGGAACTGGTGAAAACTCTTGGACAAAGGATGTTAGTTGATTCTATAAGCAGCAGGTGGGGGCTAGAGACCTAACCCAGGAAGTAAAAGCTGTGCCCATTCTGGCTCTGCTGCTGATTTAGGAATAAACTGTCTAGTGAGCCCTCCCTTTACATGGTTTCCTTCAGTCCTCACACATCACTGCAAGGTGGGTATTTGGTCCCTTTTCCACGTGAGAAAATTGCAGCTCAGGTCTTGCTGCTGAGATGCAGGAACGGAATGAGAGCCCTGCTTCTCAGATTCAAGTTCCATACTTGACAGTGCTGTCTGGTAGCCTCTGTTCCTGGCTTCCCATTTCTCATCAGGGAGTAGAGTCATTTAATTTTTAACATGGTGTGCCCTTGATATAGCAAGATGATGCTTGGACTTGTCCTCAGCTTTGGTTTATCCCTTTCGTTTTAGGCAGGCCTAGCTGGGGTTAGGAATGTCCTCAAATGAAGTTCAAGGTCAAGATTGAAACTATATATGAAAAGCCAGTATAGGAAAATAGACTACAGCTTGCTTACAGTACACATTCCTCCTGGAATATGAAACAAGTGAGAAGTGGCTTTTTGGATCTAAGTGACTTTCAGGGTGGTCCTAAACACGCCTGCCTGTCTTTGAAGAGCACGTGAGAAGCCAAATGACATTAAAGAGACTTTGTTTATGAGAGGTGCTAAGATCAAGCACCTCAGCTCAGCAGTGATCCTTGCTTTTGAAAATGTAAAATTCACATAATGAAACTGCACACATTCATGTATAGCTGAAAAATTGAGCCCTTGAAGTTCATTCCTGGACGGGGGTTAGGACATAAAGTACTCTGGTTTGAGAAAGCAGGGATCCGGCTTCTGCCTGCCTTCACAAACCGAAAGACACAGCTAGTTCTTGGTGTGTGCAGGCTCAGGTAACCCATTCCGTGAGGGAAAATGACAACTAGGGAGAGGCCTGGCTCGCTGGCTTTGAACATTCGTTTCCTACAGCCTCGCAGGTGCACATATGTACAAAACTCTGTACCGGGGTTTTGCTTATTAATGAAAACTAAATGTGATGTGTGCTAGGAATTCTAGAATTTTAGAAACCATTTTAGCTATGCATTGGGATCATGCAATGACAGTTGGATCTCCACTGGTTTTACCTCAGCACCTTTTGATACAGATTTGTGTGGCATCCTCTTTCAGACTGCTTCCTAGTGTTGGGGGCAGTATAATTGCCTCCTTCCTTTGTGGCATCTTCAACGAATACCAATAAATGTTACTAAGGAAGAAACAGGACTGTCCAGTGATGAATAGTGTCCCTGGTGCTGAAATATCTTGCATCTTGTGCAATACTTTAGATGCAGGTCATGCCACCACTGCTTCGGGGCTTGGGGGTTTGTTTATTTGTGCCCAAGAGGAGAAAATAACCTGTGCCGTTGCACAACTTTGGCTCCATTGCCCTCAGATGATCTGTGTGAGATATAAACACCTTTGTTCTTGACAAACCATGTTCATTCCAAGAAATTCGTCTTAACTGGGTATTTGTTTCTGGGAAGAGCTCACTTTATATTTACTTTGTTCCGATGTTATTAGAAACCTACACTCATCTCACAAAGGAGGTGCAGCACATCACCTCCAGAGATGGCCAGTGTGTCCCGTCTCCTGTGTGGGCTGGACTTCTGACTCATTAAATGTGGCAGAATAGCCCTAGCTGGTTTGGCTCAGTGGATACAACATCAGCCTGTGAACTAAAGGGTCCCAGGTCCCATTCCAGTCAAGGGCACATGCTTGGGTTGTGGGCTCCGGGGGGGGGGGGGGGGGGGGGGCAGCCAATCAGTGATTCTCATTGTGGATGTTTCTCTCCCTCTCCCTTCCTCTCTAAAATCAATAAAAACATTTTTTTTAAAAAATGTGGCAGAATAATATTCTGGCAGCTTCCACTTTTGCTCTTGGAAACCAGCTGACATATTCCCAAACTGGAAGCTTGAGTTGAACTGAATGTTTTGCGAGGGACTAAATAAGAGAGACCACTTGTAGAACTGAATGCTACAGCCAACAGCACCAAAAATTCAAATGAAGTCCTCCCAGCTGAACACAGCCTCCCCTGCTGATACCTTATGGTACAGAAACATCCAGCTGATTCCTGCCAACCTAGAGAATTGTGAGAAACGCTGGTTTAAGCCATTAATGGTCTTCGGATGGTTTGATAACAGCAGTAGGTAAGTCAAAGAAGAGGACTGTTGAAACTAAAGGGCTGGGACTCAGTTTGGCCTTGTCAGTTCCATTAACTGCCTTCCTGTGATTGGAAGCCAGATGTGCCCAGAAAAGGGACACCACCTCGTGTAACTCCAGGGGGCACTATTCATATTCCATTCAATGGCCCTCAGAGCCACTGCAGCCCCTTTGTTCATTCAGCACATCTCAGCGTGTCAGTCAAATTGCTTCTGAGCCCCCTGCCTGGCCTTGGAATTCCTGGCTACCTCCTTGTGGAAGTGGATCAGGAAAAGTGACTGTTCTACTATCAAGACAGGGCTCGTCACTTTCCTGTTCAAGAATTGACCTGGCTTCCCATCGCTCATTGGATTAAGTTCTCATTCTGGCTTTCAGGTTTTCCCCTGAGCTGGCTCAGTCTAACAGTGTTCTTCATCATTCCCCTACACACAGACTCACTGCGCAACCGGATTAGTCTCCAGCCCCTTTCCTGCTTCTACTGGGAAAGCCTCCAGCATCCCTGGAAGTGTGTCCATTAGACACAAAGCAGTACTATCGGCAAAAGGGATACTTGGAAACACTGAGTTGAAGTTGGGTATCAGTATGTTCCTTGTCTCCATGGTTTTTCAAAGCCTCCCTCTTGGGGTTTCCATGAGGAAGAGACAGAATGTAACATTTCCTGGAGTGATCTGATCTGGAAGGAGCCTTTTTTTTTTTTTTTTTGAAGTGATGCGGTTTTTTTTGAGGTGAAATTCACATAACATACAATTAACCATTTTAAAGTGAGCAATTCAGTAGCATTTAGTACATCCCAATGTCGTCCAAGCTTGGCCTCTATCTAGTTCCCAAACATTTTCCTCACTCCCAGGGGGGACCCCGTACTCTTGAATGGGTGTGGAGTTTCCTCTTGGGATATACTTTATTTTTTTTTTAAATATTTTTTTATTGATTTCAGAGAGGGAGAGAGAGACATCAATGATGAGAGAAAATCATTGAGCGGCTGCCTCCTGCACACCCCCTACTGGGGATTGAGCCTGCAACCAGGGCATGTGCCCTGGAAAGAGCCTCTTGAGAGACCAGAATGCTGGGGGTGGGGGTGGGGGTGGGTGGCGGCAGACTTTTGGAACTTAACCTACCTAATCAACCAACTGATCCACACCGGCCAGGGCTCATCTTCCCTTCCTTTTAAATAGCTTAGTGCCACCCTGTCCCCCCAAGAATCAGATCCCCTAAAACATCACCCAGTTCCTTTTTGGAGAGGGACACAGAGATGGTCAATGTTATGTAGCCTAGTGAATTGATGAACCTCCTTTACTGCTGAACCCACAGAGCTCCCCACTCATTCAACACCTTGATGTTTATTACCTAAGTGTGCCCTCTAGGAGCTTACTTTGGTTGATAGGCCCCTTTCTAAGCATCCTGGGGTCCTCTGTCTCACCTGCCTATAAACCAATGGGCAGGGACAATGGTCTCCCCATCAGGCTGGGGCTCCCTGGGGCGGGGGGGGTGGGGGGGGAGTGTTTCACTCCTCTGGAGCTCGTTTGAATGCCTGTGTCCCCATAGCCCAGCAGTTACCCTCCACAAGAGAATGGATGAAGGACCGGGGATCTAATTCTCCAAATCAGAAGACACATGGATTTGGGTCCTTGAGATCATGACTGAGTCGGGAGAGTGTGTCTGCGTTCAGGCTGGGGCTGTTGCCCTTACCTGTGTGGCAAACCTGTTTTCCCATTCAAGGGTGGGGACCAGGGCTGTTAGTATTGCCCTTTGCAATTCTGGGAAAGGCCTCCTGGCCTGCTGATGTGACAAACTGCTGAGCATGGTGCAGAGCCCAGGCCACTTCTGCCTTCTGCCCTGTACTAGAGAAGAAGCCATCACTGTTCATTCATTTATTGAGCCCCTACTATGTTCTGGGCATAGGAGATAGAGAGGGGGGGGGGGGCAGACTCATCCTACACAATGAAATAAGAGTGCTGAGGGAGGACAAGCTCACTCCAGCGTGAGACTGTCAACAGTGCCCATTTATGCACGACCGCTTCTTGAGCCCGAGAGTCCTGGAAGGAGCCCCACGGTGTTCACTGCGAGCCTTGTAGGACATGCCGGTGTTGAGCACAGGACAGACACAGAGAAGAGAGCTGGCCTGGCCGGCTGGTCAGCTGTAGCGTCCAGGTATGGAGAAGGGTTTTCATCCTCTGGGAAGCATGGGATGGGGGCTCTCACTCTGGCCCCTGGTCCTCATCCTCTGCCTGGGAAGAGTTTTGTACATGGACGGTGGTTAAGGGAGGGTTGCCTGGCTCCTCCACCCTTGGAGCCTTCCCTAGTCACTCCACACAAGGCCCTCCATTTGCCTAATTCATGTTTCTGGCTGTAGATATCTAGGGTGACCCAATTACAGACTCGCCTGCCATATCTTCTGTTATTCAGTCGTATGTGCCTCAAGAGCATGGACAGAGCCAACCCTCAGTTACCCTCGTAAAGGAAGGGGAGTGGTAATCCAGGACTTAAAATCCCAAAGGCCCTCCTGGGGGTATGGAAAGTGCCTTGGTCAGGGAAACAGGAGACTCAGCTTTTAGTTCTGGTCTGTTACCGGCTCACTGAAAGGTGACTTAGCATCCTGCCCACATTCTGTGTGAGGGACATTCATTTCCATGTTGGTATTGGGGTGACGCCCATGGCCCTTCAAATGGAATGGCTCCAACACTTAGAAAAAAATCTTGGAGGAAAATAGAAGATTTCCCCCATCTTTTTTTTTTTTTTAAATATATTTTATTGATTTTTTACAGAGAGAAAGGGAGAGGGAAAGGGATAGAGAGTTAGAAACATCGATTCAGCTGCCTCTTGCATACCCCCTACTGGGGATGTGCCTGCAACTAAGGTACATGCCCTTGACCAGAATCGAACCTGGGACCCTTCAGTCCGCAGGCCGACGCTCTATCCACTGAGCCAAACCAGTTAGGGCGATTTCCCTCATCTTTATAGCCAAGAGCCTATGTTGGAAGGAGTAGGTGTTCTGTTAGGAAAGTGAGAGACCTGCTACCTGACTGTGGGAGGGTTTCCACTCTAGGGACCCCAGCCATGGGACCCAGGAGAACAGTGTGGTGTGCCAAGGGTAGCATCATGCCCAGGCCAGGGAGACTAGCTCCGTCTGGGTAGGGCAGGTGGTCAGGAAAGGAGAGATGGGGCTAGAAGTTAAGTCAGCAAGGGCAGCCCCGAAGGATGTGGGTGAGTCAGGGCATTGGTCTTGATCTGAGAGCACTGGGGGTGAGGGGTGGGAAGGTAGAGGGTGGGTAAATGATGGTTATTTTCTTTTGGTTTGGTTTTTCCTTTTCACCAAAGAGTTCTAGGCTGCTCCGATTTGCACTTTTAAGATCCTTGAGGGTGCAAGGTGGGGAATTGATTAGTTTTTCCAATTCTAGGCTTTAGGTAAAAATTCCCCAAGGCAATTTTGAACCTTTGGCAAAACCGAGTTCATCCCGGCTTCCTTATCCCTGCACCTACTCCCTAGGCACGCACAGACCACCAGGTCTGAGGAAACAACCAGGGAGCCGAGCATGTGGCCAAACCACGGCTGGCCCCACCCTTGGCAATGCCAGCCTGGCATGTGTGCCCCTGGCCAGAGATCCTCCCCCACCTCCCTGACTTGTTAGAGGCCAGGATGACTCAACCCTCCCCAGGGAGCACGTTGAGGGCAAGGTCTGGCCAACACTCACCCATTTTTCTCTTTGGTTGGAAAGGAGGTATTCCTGGAAAAAAGGAAAGAAGGAATGAGGGCTGCACCGCTTCCCTGGGGGCTGGGTGAGGTGGGAAGGGCTCATGGCTCTTTGGGGCTCGATGCCTGTGTTGGGTCTTCAGTGGAACTGCAGACACTCCCCACTGTCCTCGTGTGGCTGAGCTGCTTGGCTGTTCCTGCGGGAGGCAGAGTGGAGGAGTGAGAAGCCATTGGCACCTGGCACCGCCTGGGCATCTGTGCAAAAACATTGAACTTATCTGAACCTTAGTTTCCTCACTCATGCTGAAGGGAATATTGTGAGATTTAATCACATGTGAGCATAGTAGGTGCTCAATAAATATTTCTCTTATACTCCTATCCCCTGCTTCCCATGGGTTGTTGGATTTGGAAGAGAACTCTGAAATGGTCTAAAATTCATTTTGTTGAGGAGGAAACTAAGGCTAAAAGTGTTTGGTAACAAGTTGGTTTTCTCTATTTTTATATTTTTTATTATAAAAGCAGTCTTTGAATACTTGCCCACTATAAAAAGAATTATGTAATGGAGAGGCTTGTACAGTAAAAATTCAAGTCCCTCTCTACTCTCTCTCCCTCATCTCTACTTCCTGTCCTAGATATATATCATTACTGTTGACAATTTGATAATCATCCTCCTAGAATGTTCCCTATGCATGTGTATGTATGTTTGTGAGTATGTCATTTTTAAAAAAATAAGTAGATTCCTGTGATACATGTTGTTATATAACTTGCTTTTTCCACTTACCCAGTATCTTGGAGAACTTTCTGTAACTTTCCACAGATCTGCCTCATCCTTTTCAATGGCCACAAAGGCTATATATGGATGTGCCTAATATATTTTGACCAGGAAGCTAGGGTTCTGGCTCAGGAAATCTGGCTCCAGAGGATGCAAAGCATTTGCCTCTACCCTTAGGGTGACTATATTCTCCTTCTGAAGGCTTTTATGTTATTTCTAAATTCTTGCCATTGCAGACATGTTGTCAATGAATGCTCAGGTACAACCTCAGGGCTACGTATTTCTACTTGATAGATTCCCTGATGCACATTCCAACTTTGAGGACTATTGTCAACATTTCCTCTAAATCAGTGGTTCTCAACCTTCCTAATGCCGCGACCCTTTAATACAGTTCCTCATGTTGTGGTGACCCCCAATTTCATTGTTACAAATTGAACATAATTAAAGCATAGTGATTAATCACAAAAACAGTATGTAATTATATATGTCTATGTGTTTTCCAATGGTCTTAGGCGACCCCTGTGAAAGGGTCATTCGACCCCCAAAGGGGTCACGACCCACAGGTTGAGAACCGCTGCTCTAAATAAACAGGTTATAAAAGTGCTAGGTCTTTCATACCCTCACCAATATACATGTAATGTTAACAATAAGAAAAAAACCTGCTCTCTGTCCAGACTAAAATTCTTGTCCCCCCAGGACATGACTCCCACATTGAGGGCCCTCTCAGGGAACAGGTTCATTTTAATAACTCGATTGGAGCCTGGCCAGCGTGGCTCAGTGGTTGAGCATCAACCTATGAACCAGGAGGCCACGGTTCAATTCCCGGTCAGGGCATATGCCAGGGTTGCTGGCTCGATCCCCAGCATGGGGTGTGTAAGAGGCAGCCGATCAATGGTTCTCTCTCATCATTGATGTTTCTATCTCTCTCTCCCTCTCCCTTCCTCTCTGAAAACAATAAAAATATTTTTTAAAAAATTAATTCTATTGGAAACAAATAGAACTAGAAAGCTTGGACTGTGGCTTGGGTCACATCTAGTCGCTGATCTGTAGCTCCAAACCCATCCACAGTATCAAAGGTAATGACACCAGAGGGTGCAAAACATTGACCTCTACTCTTAGGGTGCCTACATTCCCATATGCCAGAGCCATCCCAAGTTTACCTGGTGTAGTTAACACCTCTAGTATCCTGGTTTGGATCATTTATGTGGACACCTACCCCACCCCATCGCATGAGCGACCCCTACTGGCCTGGAAGCTAGGAGCCGGCTTGGTGAAACGACCCACTCAGAATCGCTCCTCCAGGGGCTGCCCACCTTTGTCACTCACCTCCCGCCTGCTTTCCCATCAGCGGAAAGAACTGGCTGGCTTTGTCCCTCTTCACCTCCTGAAGCTGGAGCTGAATGCTGGGGACAACACCTTCCTGAAAAGGCAGAGAGTTTGTTAGAGCGAGAGGAAGGCTGGCGGGGAGTCAGGGAGGGCAGCCTAAGCAATAACAGTTTCAGTGACATTTGCTCTGTGCTGGCCCGGGGCTCTTTTGTATGTATTACACAATGTTATGCAGTAATAATTTATAGTCAGCGTTTCACCTACTGTGTTCCTGGCTCTGTTCTAAGCACTTTAACATTAATTCTCTTTGATCCTCACCAAAACACCATGATGTAAGGACTATTATTGCACCATTTCATTTTTTAAAATATATTTTTATTGATTTCAGAGGGGAAGGGAGAGGGAGAGATAGAAACATCAATGATGAGAGAGAATCCTTGATCAGCTGCCTCCTGCACGCCCCATCCTGGGGATGGAGCCTGCAATCAGGCATGTGTCCTGACCAGGAATTGAACCATGACCTCCTAGTTCATAGATCCACGCTCAACCACTGAGCCATGCCAGCCGGGCATTGTCACCATGTTACAGATGAAAGCGCAGAGAGATTAAGTCATTTGTCCAAGGTCACCAGCTAGGAAGTGAGAGCGGCTCCAGGACTTGAAGCCGTCACCTGCCTCAGAGGCTCAAACACAACAGCATAATTTCGTTTACTCTTCACAGCCACCATATGAAGTAGGGACTATGAGTAATTCCCATTTTGTAGATGGAGGTAAAGTGATTTGTCCAAGATCACACAGGAAGTGGTAGAGCCAGGATTTAAACTCAGGCAGTCTGGCTGCAGAGCCTGGATTCTGCTCCACCTGGGGGCATGTCCCCAACATAGACAAGGAGGGGCCGCTGAGGGACTCAGGGTGAGCACCCCGTAGGCAAGGTGAGACTGCTTCCGCTCCCAACCCCAACCTGGTCTCCTTTCTTCCTCGGCAATCCCCCCCACCCCCACCCCGCCCTTGCCCCAGATTCACCCTGCCCTGGAGCCTGGGCCTCCCATGAGGAACGTGGCCTGTGGCCTGGAGTAGAAGCCACTACTTTGGGCAAAGACATTTTCTTGAGCTAATGCAGTGAAAGTTCTGGACCAGGGGCTATGGATTGAAGTCATTCCTCCATTAGCCTTGACCAAATTCTCTCCTGTGGCCCCTGCTAAGAGGGGGAGAGGCTCACTGGTGGGAGAGTGACAGTGGGTGACATTCATTAGACCTTCTTCATGTCTCTGCATCCCTGGTGCCTGGCACAGCGCCTGGCAGACAGAAGCTCAGCCCGTGTGGGTTGAAGAACGCTGAACAAGGGCCTTTCTCTGACAGTGGGAAGAGGGAAGAGGATGGGGTCTCCTTTTCCAGGAAGGCTGAAGACAGGACGAGCGAGCAAAGTGATGAAGCACCTGCCAGGAGGCTGGGAGCCGGGGGGGGGGGGGGGGGGCTCCCTCTTCCATCCCCAGTTTCCCCAGGGGCAGCGCTGACGCTCCAGGAACCAGCAGGGACCTGGCTGGGGTGCAGAAAACCCCTATTCCTCACATAGTTTGTTTCGTCCCAACTTTTAGGACCAGAAGTGGATTTTCTTCTAAGACGTGGACCAATTCAGTCCCTTCCCATCTGTCTCCTCCCCCGGACGTCAGTGGCTGGGGCAGCTTCTCGGCTGGAGTCGCCTGGCCTGGCCAGGAACCAGAATAGTCTCTCGGGAGATTTGGAGCCATTTCTGGAAAGCTCATGAAAACCACTGTGCCCTGGTAAGAGGCGGCCATCGAATACAAGTTGGGGAGAAGGGCTATTTATAAACTAAATAACGCTCACCTTTCCCTCACCCGCTGGGTTTCGGGGGGGGGGGGGTTCCTAGGAGGCATCCTTCTTTTTCACTCGGGAAGGACTCCTGCCCCCCTCTAAGCCCTCTCCTTATCTGTTCCAGCGGTTCTCAACCTGTGGGTCGCGAACAATGAAAATACATCCTGCATATCAGATATTTACATTACGATTCATAACTGTAGCAACATTACAGTGATGAAGTAACAACGAAAATAATTTTATGGTTGGGGGTCACCACAACATAAGGAACTGTATTAAAGGGTCGCGGCTTTAGGAAGGTTGAGAACCACTGAAACCCATAGGCATGTGTCCCTTTAGAGCTCAGTCAGGCCAGGGGCCATGGCCTTGAACCTACCTACAGAGGGGAATCGACCACCTGCCTTGCAGTGACAGCCTGCTCTCCCCTCAACCACAGATCACCCCCTGCCTTTCCCCAAAGTTACCTCCAGGGTCTCGGTTACCAAAGACCCTGCTTCAGTGCCACCAGGTGCCAGTTTCTTGTCACCTGCCACAGTGGGGGCAGACAGCCACGTCAGGAGAAGCAGGGCGAGGCAGAGCGGCATGGTGAGTGCGGCTCTGTGCTGGGACCCTCTGGGAGTCCCTCTCAGCCTGCAGGGCTGCCTCCAGCAGGCCAGTCCTCCCTCTGGCTCCTTTGTAGGTGAGGGAGGCTCCACCTGTTCCTCGTCCTTCGAGCTACCCCGCTTCTTCCTCCAGCTTATCTGCCCTCCCAGGGACATTTCCTGTGACTCCCCTCCCTCCCAGCTGGAAAGGCCAATGATATCAGAGGAGGGACCAGCCCCCTTGCACCACCGCCCCCAGCACCTGATCCCAGGCTTAGCGCTTTGATGCAACAGCCGCCTCACCCTCACTGTTGGCTGCTTTCCCTCTGGCGGCAGGTGCACAAGGGGCCAGTGTGTGGGACCTGTGCTTCCAGCTTCCTGACTGCAAGCCCCGGGGCCTTGTCACCTTGGAAATGGGAGGGGAACTGGATGGCTCCTCCCTTCCAGGTGCTCTGCCCCACCCTGAGAGAGGCCTCTCCCCGGAACTTAGCTAGTGTCCCACCACTGTCTCCCCACTTCCTCAGTGTTCCCTCTGCCAATAGTCCCATGTGCACACAGGAACACGGGTCTTGCCCTGAGAGAAATAACACAGTGCTTAGCGAAATGAGGCTCCTCAGAAGTGGGAACTGGGATTTGCCAGAGAAATGGCTTCCTGCTCGTGTCATCGGCTCTAAGCTACCTTCCCACTGTTGCCAAAGTGATCTTTCTAAAGCCCTACCCCAGCTGTTCCTCCCTGCTCACATACTTCCAACGTCTCCCCATTGCCCTCGGCATAAAGTTCAAGTTCCCTAATATGGCACTCAAGGCCCTTCTTCACTTAGTTCTGCCCATCCATCCATCCATCCATCCATCCATCCATCCGTGTAGAACAAGGGACCTGCAGTCAGAGAGACCTGAATTCCAGTCCTAGCTCCCCCACTCAGTAGCTGTGTGACCTTAGGCACATTACTTAGCCCCTTCAAACCTTAGAATCCTCATCTGTAAAACAAGATTAATAATAGCACTTATTTCCCAAGTTGTTCGAGGATGAAACGAGATAATGCATGTGAAGCACTTAGCACAGTGTGTGATGGTAAATATTTAATACCTGTTAACTATTATTACTGTTGTAATTATGGACACTGGGCGAGGCACTCGGCCGCAGAAGAGGAATAAGCCGCCTTCTCTGTCCTACAGCATCTCGCAGGCCAGGAGAGGGACCCTCTGGTTGGCAGCTAAGCTGTGTTCAGTTAGTGCTGGCACAGAGATGGGAGCCGGGAAGGGTGTGTCCCCTCCCGTTTGCCTCAGAGCCATTCCCTGCCACGGGACAGGTTAAGTTCTCACCCCCACGCTTTGGCCTTGGCTATTGCCTCTGCCTGGACCTCCCTTTCCACCTGGTGAACTCCCACCCATCCTTAAAGGTCCAGCTTATGGCCACCTCCTCAGTAGGGTTTTTCTGCCTCTATTCCTAACTCCTGCAAGGATTATTTGGCCCCTTTCCTGGGCGTTCCCAAGTAGCTCTGATTTGTATATACCTCGAAGCTCTCCTTCACTCTCAGGCTGTGTCCTGAGCAGAGGTAGGTGCCAAGAACAAGAATGGAGGCAAAACCAGCCCCTGCTCGGCTCACGGAGCTGCACAGCCTGGTGCCAGCCTGCAGGCCCCTGGAAGAAGGTGCTTTGCTCTATTTCTCCCAGAGGGCCAGCGGGTCTGCCAGATGGGGAGGTGATCATGCCAAGAGCTCTCTGAGAGTGGGCTGTCATACATGTGTACCTGGCACACAGTAGGTCCTTCCTTAAACATGCAGTCTTTCTGAGCTCAGGCCAGTGAAGGCAGCGATGAATAAGGGCAAGTGTGGAGGTCTGAGGGCGGATACCCATACACACACCTCCTTCCTCCCTTCCAGGAATTTCTTGGGGGGATCCCAAACCTGATGGCTGCATTTGCTAAATTGCAGATCCCCCGGCCTGGCCCTACTCGGACACAGCCAGGCCTGGCCTGTGGGTCTGTCTCAACATTCCAGGGGACAGCCACTCCGCCTCCCATAGCACTTCCCACATTCCACTTGGATGGTTTTACTTTTCATCACCTTTATTTTACAGATGTGGACACAGGGCAGGCTGGGCTGGCTCTAGGTTACACTGAGAATTGGTGGCAGACTAGAGGCCCCAGTGGGCGGCTTCCCACCCTCCACTGAGGCCGCTGTCCACAAGAGCAAGCAACACAGGGCAGAGTAACAGCCTTAGTCTCTGCTGGGGGAGATGGCTACATGTCCAAACCGGTAACCTTGGCACCCAAGGAGCATCTCTGAGCCTGTTGCTCCATTTGCAAATTGGGGCCACCCTTCATTGGGTGGTGGTCAAGATTTCATGAATTCTCACCCTTAAAGAACTCAGCACAGGGCACAGAGTATGTGCTCAATTAATCCTCACTTCATGCTTGTGATTATTTGACCTCTGGAACCCTGGGCCTCAGAGCCGGTTTCCTGGCCCCGCCAGCGCAGGAACCATCCCGCGTGGGGACAGGATGTGGTGGGTGCACAGCGGGGAGGTGGCAGGGGCCTTGGGGCTGAGGAAAGGGAGGCGGGAAGAAGGGAGAGAAAATCCCAAAGA
>NW_005871302.1:1825890-1828045 GCF_000147115.1 Myotis lucifugus
CCCCCCCCCCCCCCCGGGGCCTTCGGCCACCCCGGGCAATGCCCCTGCCGGCGCCGCCCCCCTCGCTCCGTACACGCAACCTGGCGGGGGTGGCTCGGGCCCGCAGCCCGGGGAGGGAGGGGGGCCCTTTGCTTGCTCTTGCGGGCCCCGGGAAGGGCGTGATGAACCCCCCGGGCAGGCTGGGCCTGGGGCCGGGCCGAAGTCCTTTCAGGGGGGTGCGCCTGGGAGGCGCAGGGTCTGGCCGCGGGGTGGGTCGCGGCGTGGCGGGGCGCCCCGGGCGCTGGGTGGGCGCTCTGGATTGCTAACGGCTGCGGTTTGGCTAAGCTTGCGGAGCCGAGAGGAGACTGGGCGCCGGAGGAAAGGAGCTTTTTTAAAAGCGGGGAGAGAAGAGGGAGACGCGAGGAGCGAGGGCGGGATGCGGGCAGGAAGCTGGCGTGTCCTGAGCGCCTACTCTGCCCCAATAGGTGGGTCGGTCGCCCATTTCCCCGGCCGGCGCGGGGAGGGCGCGCGCCTGGGACGCGGCCACCAGCTACGAAGCGGCCGAGTGGGGATGCGAACCGCTCTGCCGCCCACCGGCTGGTTTCACCTTGAGAAACGCCGACGCGAGCGAGAGGGGCGTGGCGGGGCCGGACGGAGAAAGTCGGGGGGCTGGAGGGGGACGCGGGAGGGCGGGGCGCCTGTGAGGGATCGTGGCTGCTGGGTGGGGACCCTGGAGGGGAGGGAGCCGCTGTCTGGCCGACCGTCTGGGTCCCACCACCCAGAGGGCGCCACAGGGCCCCGCTTCACTCCTCCCGCGGCCTTTCAGCGCCCCCGCGTGGGAGCTCCTGAGCCCGATTCCCCTCCTAGAACTCGGAGTTGGCGGATCCAGGCGGGGCCAGAGCGGGTGGTGGACTCCACCGCTCGTCCCTTGGACGGAGGGGCAGGAGGGGGCTGGGCCATCAGGACGCCGGGTGGGTAGCCTTTTGGGGGTGGGCCGCCGCGGTCCCCCCTAGAGGGTGGGATGAAAGTGCCCTGGGGTGAGTGATTGGCACAATAGCCTTTGCCCCCTGTGCTTGGACCCTTCCAGCCGCAGCCGCTAAGGCCTCTGAAAAAGGCAGCGGCTCCCCCATCTTTGAGGTTACATTCATGCATTTATTCAGTGATTCTGGATTTCCTGAGCACTTTACATCATGGGAGTTGCCCGGGAACAGATGAAAAACAGACAAGCGTTGTAACAGTGTTAACACGGGCAGAAAGTGCCTGGCAGGGCACTTGGGGAGAAACAAAGAGTCCTCCCTCACCCACGTCTGCATTGCGGGGCACTTCCGACACTTGTCCCGGACAGAACCCTGAGTTGGGAAAGTGGGTCTCTGCACCCAGAGTGCTAGGGAGCGCACGGAGCTGCTGCCCTCTGTGCCCAGACACTGTGTGGGCAGATTTCCCTGCCACAGCCGTGACAGATGATCGGGCCTTGCTTTTGGCATTTCTAGCCCCTCAGCTATGCCCGGACTATCTCTGGGAGGGTCAACCGGTTTCAGAAAGAAATTCTCTGTCCTGAGAATGATTCAAAACAGTCCCTGACCTTGCCTTTGTCACCAGGCACCTCCCCCACCATCAAAGGGCCCTGGGAGCTACTCACCCTGCCTCCCTTCTCCATCACCTTTCCCCATGTGGCCTGGACCCACCCACACCGTCCTTTCCCAATTAGGCTCTATAGCAGTGGTTCTCAACCTCATCATCAGTAACAAAGAAACAGAATTTCCAGAGGATGAGGCCCAGAAATCAGGATTTTAACAAGATTCCCAGGTGATTCTAATGTGCAGCCAAGGTTGAGAGCCACTGCTCTATAGGGAAAGACTAAGTGTGCACAGTTGGGGGTATTTGCCCACAAGAAGGATGTAAGTCAATAGAAAGAAGTGAAGCAGAGCATAGTGGCTAAGAGTAAGTGTGCCGCGCCAGCTCAGCCAGGTTCGGTGAGCCTGAGAGGGGGCGGTGAAGGACTAAGAAAAGACAGAGGAGAGAAGAAAGCTGGGTCTAGGTGGGACGCTGCCCTCTCTGATGGAGAGACA
This sequence comes from Myotis lucifugus, assembly GCF_000147115.1. Lineage (NCBI taxonomy): Eukaryota > Metazoa > Chordata > Mammalia > Chiroptera > Vespertilionidae > Myotis > Myotis lucifugus. Next base: position 1,827,939 of record NW_005871302.1, read on the forward strand.
GCGCCACGGCTTGAAGGCCGAGTCTTTATTTTATAACCAGTTTCCATGAGGGAAAGTAAGGGCGCGGTCTCAACGTTCTCGTGGGTTTCGAATCTAGTCAATTACAT
>NW_005871302.1:1828296-1833461 GCF_000147115.1 Myotis lucifugus
CAGCCTCACTTCAAACGGCCGTTAAGACGTTTAAAGGCTGTTGAGATGATGTAGAAAAGAACTTCGGGCAGCATCTAGCTCGTTGTAGGTTCTTAATAGATGATAGCAATGGTTATAGCTGTTTAGTTAAACGGTGACACTCATCCATATTTTACAGGAAAGCCCAGATGAAGGAAACGCATGTTAGGCATTCCTTGATATGTTGCCATCGGCTGAGCGTTTCCCAAGGAGACGAACTGGTCTCTCCATCAGACTAGGCCAGTGATGGCGAACCTTTTGAGCTCGGCGTGTCAGCATTTTGAAAAACCCTAACTTAACTCTGGTGCCGTGTCACATATAGAAATTTTTTGATATTTGCAACCATAGTAAAACAAAGACTTATATTTTTAAAAAATATATTTTATTGATTTTTTACAGAGAGGAAGGGAGAGGGATAGAGAGTTAGAAACATCGATGAGAGAGAAACATTGATCAGCTGCCTCCTGCACACTCCCCACTGGGGATGTGCCCGCAACCAAGGTTCATGCCCTTGACCAGAATCAAACCTGGGACCCTTGAGTCCGCAGGCCGATGCTCTATCCACTGAGCCAAACCAGTTAGGGCAAGACTTATATTTTTGATATTTATTTTATATATTTAAATGCCATTTAACAAAGAAAAATCAACCAAAAAATGAGTTCGCGTGTCACCTCTGACATGCGTGTCATAGGTTCGCCATCACTGGACTAGGAGCTCCCTGCAGCCAAGTCTCTCAGACAAGGCTCAGCGTGCGGGACCTCAGGGCAGGGTTCAGGAGCTTCAGGCCTGAGGGCCAAGGAAGGTGTATGGAGCCCCTCTTGCTGGGGAATGTGGGCTCTGGTCCTGCCCCTTCCCGAAATGGGGAGGTGAAGAAGTTTCTCTCCGGAGTGCTTGCTTCTCCCGGGGTCTGTGTGCAGTCAAGGCACCCGGCATCTGACCCCATCCATTAGCGCGGGAGGCGCTCTTGATGAAAACCTGCCTTCTCTTTCTGGAGTGTGGGGGAAGAGTGAGCTGCTAATTGAAGTGTAATTAGAATGCACTGTCCTTGGTCTACCAAGTGGAGCTTCCAGACCCCCTGTCTGCAGAACAGTGTGTTTCTCGTGTCCGGAGGACTCTGGAGCCAGCCAGGCCGAGACAGCTCCCACGGGTCGGGTCGCTGGGCCGGCTGGGCTGGGCATGAGGCTCAGGATTAACTCTGTCCCCCTCTCCCTGACCATTGTCTGGAGCCCTTGAGCTGACGGAGCTCCCAGAGGAACGCTGAGTTCAGTGAGACCCTGTGCAGGCGGCTGGGACCTGGGGAGGGAAGCGGTGAGGCCTCGAGTGCCAGGCTGGGTGTGTGGACTTTATCCAACAGACACTGGGGAGTCACTGGAGGTTTTAGAACGAGGGAGTTATGTGGGGTTTTCCCCTTCAACGGTTCCCAAACCCTCTTCCCCTCAATAAGGTGATGGTGAGGAGGGGCTGGGAGTGGGGAGGCGCTGGGGACGGGGGAGCCTTTTAGGAGGTGATAGGGATAGTCTGGAGGTGACGTGGCAGGCCTGGGCTGGTGGGAAGAGGGCTGTCACTGCAGAGGGTGTCGGCAAGTCTGAGAGCTGGGGGGATGGGGAGAGGGAGGCTCTGGGGAGGCAAGGAAGAGCTGGTAAGGGGTCAGTGTGGACAGTCTGACAGTTTGAAGGCCTTACTGTCCAAGGGGTGGACCAGGAGGTGCTTGAAGCTCAGGGACAAGGTTATAGAGCTTAAGGAGGCCAGTGGGCTGGGATGACCGAGCTATCCCAGGGAAATTGAGAATAAAAGGGTTGAAGCTGCAGATCTGAGCAGCCTCAATATTGAGGAGGCAGGTGATGAACAAGGGGGTGGGGTGAGAGCGACTGAAAAGGAGCAATGAGAAGGATGGGTGCCTCAGGAGAGGGGGCCAAGTGCAGACATCAACGAGGGAGATGCTTATAACGGTACACACATAGATGGACACACACGTATATTGTAGAGACTGGGACTAGCACTGGCAGAACACACGTGGGTGGTCGGCAGTGGTTACTTCTGAGATGGTCAGTAGCTAAAGACAGGGCTCCATATCTATGTGGTGTCCCATATTTGAATATTTTACAGCGAGAATATGTGCATGTATTGCTCTCACCATTTAACACAAGACAAGAAGTAATCTAAATGTCCATCAACATTAACAAGAGAATGGATAACTCAATTGTGACAGTGGAATACTACACAGCTGTGAACATGAATGAATTAGAGTACACGCATCAAGGGTAAAACTCACAAAATGTTGAGCAAAAAGGGCAAGTGGCAGCAGGACACCTATCGTGTGGTTCCATCTGTGTAGAATTAAAAACATTAAAAAGATCGATATTACAGATGGATGCATATAAATGTAGTGAACGTATAAAATACAGGAATAAGTGATAAATCCAGGAGAGAGCTTACCTATGGGGGGAAAGAGAGGGGAAGGGCACACAGCTCACTTCAATGTCCTCTGTAATAATCTGTTGCTCAGCTGGGTAGTGAGAATTCAGGTTTGCTGTACTATTATCTATGCGTTTGTGTATACCTGAGATAATACATTTTGGAAAAGAAAAAAAGACTAGAAGAGAAATATGAAAAACCATGGGACAGAGGGTTTTGTTTTGTTTTTCATGATCAAGAGAAACATTATTTATTTTTAGCAAAATCTTAAAAATAAATATATATTTGACAGTATTACAGATGTCCCCCAACACAGAGGGGTTTTAAGAAAGAGAAGGGTTGCCCTAACCGGTTTGGCTCAGTGGATAGAGCATCAGCCTGTGGACTGAAAGGTCCCAGGTTCGATTCCAGTCAAGGGCATGTACCTTGGTTGTGGGCGCATCCCCAGTAGGAGGTGTGCGGGAGGTGGCTGATTGATGTTTCTGACTCTCTGTTCCTTTCTCTTCCTCTCTCTAAAAAAAAAAAAATCAATAAAATATATTTAAAAAAGAAAGGAAAAAAGAAAGAGAAGGGTCAACAGTATGAAACCAGGCAGCAAGTCCTGCAGTGTACAAGGGGCTGGGGCAGAAGCCGTTGTCCTGGGGTAGGAGGGCACCCACCAGGGTGTGGGCCCACAGCAGAGGATCTGCTTTCAGTTTTCCTGCTCAGCGTCCTGACAAGAGGGCCCTGAACCCCATTAGCAGCCAGTGGTCCTCCGGGGGATTTCCCATGGCCTCTGGGACCCATGAGGGAGCATCAAGGGTCTCACCAGGAGTCAGTGGAGTCAGAGAGAGACTCTTCAGGACCCAAAGGGGTGACAGTGGCCCCACCACCAGCGCTGCCGGAGGTGCAGAGGGGCCCTGAGGCGGGGAGATGACCGGGCTGACTGACAGGAGTCAGTGAGTCTCTGGCGCCCAGGGGCAGGTGGGCGAAGACAGTGTGAGGCTTGAAAGTTTGAGAGGCAAAAGCCAACTCCAGTGGCCAGGCAAGGAGAGTGGGCGATGCCCGGGCTTGGCAGACAGAAAGCGGCTGAAAGATGCAGTGCCAAGCTGGGGAGAGGGGCTGCCAGGGCTGGAGATCAGAGGAGCGGATGGGGGAGGGCTGGGCACTGTCAGGGCTTGAAGCAGGAGGCAGCCGGGGGCAGGGAGGCAGTGGGGGGAGGGGGCGGGATCAGTGAAGCCAGGGGGTGGCCGGGAGGAAGTGGGCAGTGCCAAGGAGCAACGGGAAAGAGCCAGTGCCAGCTTGGGGCTGGGAGGGTGGTGTTCAGGGGAGGGAGCGCTCGCCCTTTTTCTTTCCCCAGGTCTCACTCTGTTTTGCAACAAAAGCAGAGGCTCCTGTTGGCCGGTTGTAAAGCCCAAGAGTTTCAGGTTCAGAGGGCTCTCAGGGTCATCTTTTCCAACCCCTTTTTCTACGATGGGGACAGTGATCCCCCTTGGGGGACTGGCCTTTCCAATGCTACCAGTGAGTGTAGTGACAGGACCTGGACCAAACCTGCCTGTGTGTACAGGCCTGTGCCACACCTGGGGGTGTAGCGGTGAGAGCTGGGAGGTGAGAGGGTGTCAAGCATGAAGGGCTCCAGCCCAGCTGGCGTGGCTCAGTGGTTGAGCATCAACCTATGAACCAGGAGGTCATGGTTCGATTCCTGGTCAGGGCACATGCCTGGATGGCGGGCTCGATCCCCAGTGTGGGGCGTGCAGGAGGCAGCCGGTCAATGATTCTCATCATTGATGTTTCTCTCTCTCTCTCCCCCTCTCCCTTCCTCTCTGAAATCAATAAAAGAAATTTTTTTTTTTCAAGAGTGAAGGACTCCAGTCTTGGCCAAGGGAGCCAGGGGTCCTGTTGGGAGGCAAGGCTAAACAATCCAAACCCAGCCAGCGGTGGAAGGCTGCATGCACCACTGGAGGACGCTCTGGGGCAGCCGTGGTGGAGCGGACTCCCTGTGAGTTGGGGCCTTTGGGGGATGCAGGGGTCCCACGGGAGCTGTCACTTTGGCAAAGCTCAGATAAATGGGGGGCATTTGAATTCATCAAGAATTGACTTTCAAATCAAATGCCCCACAGTACTAGCAGAGACTGTGAAAGATGAAAATACATCACAAACATGGAATCATTGCTACATGTCAAAGGGGCTGCCCTTGGTTACCCAGTTGTCCTAGGGGGTCAGGGTGTGGGTCTCCTGATCAGCAGAGAACCCCGAGGCCCATAGGTCTGTTGGGGAACAGAGCCAGGCGTTCTCTTAGCTCCATCAGCTGCAGCCCAGGCACAGGTACTGTAGGCTAAGGACAGAGGTCAACTGGGAAGTGCCCTACAGAACATGGACCCCCCTCCTCGTTTTACGGTGGAGCAGACTGAGGTCCTGGGAGAAGTAGCATAATCTCCAAGGCAACCATTTTTTCCCCCAACCTGTCATTTATTTCTAAGATGCATTTGGGGCCTTGCATGTGACTGACGAAGTGCTTGGCATTCTGGGAGGGTGTTGGCCTGAACTAGGCCACCCCAGAGGGCAGGGAATGCGCCTAGATGGGTGGTCGGAGAGTGGGCCTGGCTGGGCAGAGACAAAGGGGTGGGCATCTGCCCTGCTGTCCTCTGACCCGGGGAGGGGGCCAGTAGTGGCTGAACCTGGGGACCCTCACCCCTCCGTTTGCCTGACTGCTTCGGAAGGGCAGCCCACACGGGGGGAGGGTGGGGTGTCCA
>NW_005871302.1:1833633-1840801 GCF_000147115.1 Myotis lucifugus
TTGACCCCCATGACTCAGGCCTGGCCCCCCCTGTGAGAGGGCATTGGGCCAGTCTGAGCTCATCACCACTGCCTGGAGCAGAAGTGGTAAACAAGTTCACCCTCTGCCTCCCGCCCCTGAGAGGAGCAGGGGAGGGGGTGAGGTGGGGGCCCCAAGCACTCCACCTACCTGGCCCAAACCATCTGCATCACGTAGCTGCGTGTCATGGGTGTCCACCACGGGGCTTGCCAGGTGTGTGCTGTGGGCGATGTATGCAGAAGTGTGTTTGTCTTCCCACATGTCCTCGGGGAGCTGTGGGGCCAAGTTGGCCAGGGTTCACGGGGATCCCTTCACCCCATCCCTGGAGTCGAGGCCAACAGTCAAAGGCTGGGCCTGAGGGCTGGGGTGTCCCTATGGGGGAACACCTGGTTTGACCTGTTGGATCTCGGCCTCCTGGCCTTCAGGCCTCACAGCTCAGAGCCATGTTCTAAGGGGCCCCTGTGGCGTCTGGGAGCCTCTGAAAGGCTGTCGTCAAGTGTTCTGGGGCGTGTGCCAGCCTCCCTGGTCCCCATCGTCAGCATCTCCCCTCTTGCTGGAGGCCCGTGACCCCTCCTCTCCTATCTCACTCCCTCCTCCCCTCCTCTCTCCTTTCTCTTCTCCCTCCTTTTCCTTTTACACGCCTGTCCCAGTTTTTCCTCCCTCTCAACACAGTGACCGGCATTGCTATTTGTAGCCACCAGGTGGCACCAGTGCCTCATGCGTCCCTCCATGCGGGGGTTACCCTCCCCAAAAGCCCTGCTGATTAACCACCTTTAACCCTTCACAACACCCACACCCTGTCCAACGCCTTCCTGAGACTTTAAACATAGAGGAAAACAAGCAGCAAAATATGGGCCGGGCCAGGGTGGGGGCCAGGAGCTCCCCGCGCCCTGTGGATGCTCTGGTGCCTCCTCAGGGGAACATCCCGAAAGGGTGCTCAGACACATGACAGCTTTTCCTCCTCGGCAGGCTGAGGTCCTGGTTAGCATCCCCCTTCACACAGGAGAGCCGGAACCCCAGAGAAATAGTCCCTTGCCCACGGTGGGACGGGTTCTCTTTCCCCCTTGGTCTCTCCACGCATCTTCGTGTTCTGTCTCTTCTAAAATGTAGAAAAGGCGGCCCCTCTCTGCCCTCTGGGAGCCCCCAGGCTGATGGGTAAACACAACCCCGCCCCAGGAGCCAAATGAATGGGGGAGACCGAGGTGCTGCTTCCGAGAGCCCCTGCGGGTGTTGATCCAGAGCTAGGTGAAGGTGGCCAAGGCAGGCTTCTTGGGGGGGAGTTGGGGGGGGCAGGGCAGAGCTAGGACTGAGGGACGGTAGGCTGAGTGAGGGCCATGCCCTCGGTGGGGGCTCTCAGGACAGGAGCTGCTCAGTGACCCTCATGAATGGGGAGCAGAGAGGGTGGGCGGTTTCAGCCCTGGAGGCAGTGGAGGGGACCAACGTGGGCTCAGCTCCCCTACTGACCCCTCCCCCCGACCCCACCCCCTCACTCTCTGTCCCACTGGGAGGCCTGCTGTGGGCTGGGGACAGGAGGCCCAGGGTGGGGTCCCTTCCCCAGGGCCTGAGCAGGATCCTGAGCCGGCTGTGGCAGTGCCCAGGAGCCAGAGAGGAGCCGCCACCCCCCACCCCCGTGGGCCCCTCTGTAATTAGGGCTATTTTTAGGCCCCTCTTCCTTCCTATTTCAGGCCTCTGGACTGGGCCGGAGAGTGGGCTGTCCTGGGGCCGAGGGCTGGAGCCGCTAAACTGGGCCGCAGCGTGGGAGCTGCAGCCACAGTGCAGACCACAGCCTGGGGCGGAGTCCTGGCGGGGGAGGGGAGCGGGGACGTGGCCAGGCCGTGGGCCGGGCCGGTGGGGGCTGTGCCTTTGCTCATCTGACCCCTCCCTGCGCCCCTCACTGATCTGCCTCACACTGGCCCATCCCTCTGCCCCAAGCCCCCAGCCCTGCCGATTGAGGTGGCTGGCTAGCCCTGAGCCTGTATCTCTGTGCGTGTCCAAGACTGTGCAACCCCTGCACCTTCAGGACAGCGCTGCCCCCTGGGAAGTGTGTCCCGCATCTTCATAATGACGACCAGCATTTACTGGGTGCTCACTGTGTGCCAGGTACCGTCCCGGCACGTTACCTGCGCTAATTCATTTACCGGGCACAGCAGCACTATGACGTCAGCGCTGTTTTATCCCTATTTTGCAGATAGAAAAACTGAGGCTCCGAAGTCGCCCATTGTTCAGGGGCCAGGCTTGTTCTCACGTGGCCGGCTGCAGGGAGCACTGTGATGGGAGCTTGGGGAGGGGGATGCTGAGAGGCATGGCTTTCTTCGCCATCTACTTCCAGGCTCTGCTCCTCGGGCATGGCTCCCAGGCAGCTGCCTACCGATGATCTGTCCATCGTCTTACGGTCCAGGGCCTGTCCTGCAGGCGGAAGGGTGGGTCCTGCCCAGCTGGTTCTCGTTAGGCACAAGAAAGCTGATGAGGGGTATATTTAGCCCTGGTTTCTGGAGGAGCCAGAGGTCTTTCATCCTTGGAGGCGCTGGCCACAGTGGGACTCAGCTTGCCAACGCCGGGCTCCTGGGTTGCAGGGCAGACAGGCTTCGGGGCAGGGCATGGGGTCAGGGAGGAGAAGGGGCAACTGTGACCCTGCCCATCTCTATGGCTGGTGGGGCGGGTGTTGATGCCAACCAGGGCAACCGAGGTCTGACAGACTGTGGGCTCGAGGGCTCCTGCAGGTATGGGAGGGCAGGCCTGGGGGAGACCTCTGCCTGCCTCCTCCTGCCCAGGCGTGGCCTGGATCCAGCATGCCCATGGCCTGGGGCTGTTCTTGGGGCTCGGCCCTGGCCTGGGAGTCTGGGGACCTGTTCTTAATCACGAGGGGTAGGCAGGGGGCAGAGTTCTAAGGAAGTCAGGGGTGACCTTTCCGTTCTCTCTAAGGAGATTGACATGTTTGGGCATCGGTGTTTGGAGAAGGTGGGAGGGTTGGGGGACAGATCACGCAAGAGAAAAAGAAACAGGCGCAGGGAGAGGCTCCCACGTGCCGAGGGGTGCTACGTGCTGCGTCCAGGTGTGCAGGGTGCCCCTGCGCCGTGTGCTGCTGGGTGGCAGGCACTCACTGGGTGCTGTGTGCCGGGCCAGGGCCGGGACCTGCCCCGGTGGCCTGGTGCCGTGGCGTGACTGTGTTGTGGGGTTCTGGTGGAAGGCAGGTGTGAGGTGACCGTGGCATTGCTCCGTGGTGGGGGACTAGGGCAGCGTGTGGCCCCAGCATGCTGTTTCTGGGGGCAGCCCGCGAGTGTGGTGGTAGATGAGGGCCCAGAGCTGTTTTAAACCGTACAACTGTGAGCTCGTGGGGTTGTGTGACCATCCACCTGGATGCGGCCTGTGTGTGACCGCGGGTAAACACACGCGTGGATGCACAGTTGGGGCTCTGGCTGTGTGTGCGCTGTCATTCTGGGTGTGACAGGGTATGTGACTGCAGCTGGGCTCCCAGCCACCCGCCACTGCAAACAAGGCCTGCTCCTGCTGAGGGTCGTGCCCCAGTGCCCTTCCGGGGACCCCCCCCACCCCAAAGCCACAGGCCCTCTGAGACTGAGGGAGGGAACCCTACAAGTTGTAAGCGCCTGTCTCTCCTCTAATCCTCTCAGCCCCACTCCCTCCGACCATCCCCACAGACGGCAGGCTTCTACCTGTCCTGGGCTGGCGGCAGGGGAGAGAAGGAGGAGCCCGCCGCCTGCCCGCCGCCCCTCTGTCGTCTCTGCTCAGACAAAGAGCTCACCCTGGTCTCTGTGGGCGTCTGGGAGACGCTGGGGGGATTAGCTGCCCGCACCGCCCTCTCCCCACCTCTTGCCAGCCCACCCGGCTGGCACCAACACCTCCGAGCTCAGAGTTGGTGCCCTCATCACAGCCTGTCCAGCCCCCACCCCCTGTGTGTGTGCGTGCGTGCGTGTGTGTGTGTGTGTGTGTGTGTGTCCTGCCCCCAGCACCATGGTGGAGGCAGAGATGCAGCCCATTGAAAAGTGGATCCTGGGACCCACACCTTCCAGACACACACCTTCCACAGCTGGCCAGGTCTCCCCTGGGTCCCTCCAGCATGTGCTGGGCAGGCTGGCATCGTTGTGGGCACCCCTGTCTTTGGGTGTTATATTCCTGGCCCTTGCACTCCTCCCACACCGTTGTCTGCAGCCCCGACCTTCCATTCCTTCCCTTTGCCTTCCTGGGGGAGGATGAGTCAGGCCCCTGAGCACTGAGGGCAGGTGGGGGGGGAGGGGCTCCCCTCTGGTGAGGGCTCAGCCCACCCTGGAGAGGGAGGCTGTGGGTCTCATGTGGGGTCAGAGGAGCTGATGGGGGAGACTTGGGAATGACAGTGGGTCTAGGTTGTTGGTTGTGTCCCTGCAGAGCCACCTGTGGCTTTGCTCCCCTCCGGGAGCATGACTAGGACGGTGAGAGTCACCGTCTCAGGCCTCAGAGGCTGTAAGACTCGCGCTTTGTCTTGTGCAAAACTAGAAACGATTCTCCAAGTGCTTTCAGGTTTGTGCTCATTGGGTTTTCTCAGCAGAGCGGGCAGGCATGGCTACTTCTCCCGTTTCAGAGGCGCTCAACTGGGGCTCCGAGAAGTTCCCCAAAGCCACACAGCTGGCGAGTAATAGACCCAGGATGGGACTCTGGCTGTGTGTGTGTGTGTGTGTGTGTGTGTGTGTGTGTGATTCTGGGTGTGACAGGGTATGTGAACGTGCAGCCACCCGCCAGCCACCCGCCACTGCAAACAAGGCCTGCTCCTGCTGAGGGCCGTGCCCCAGTGCCCTTCCAGGATCTCTTTGGACACTATTCGGTAAGAGAACCTCATCATTCCCTTGGCCGGGCCTCTACCGCCTCAGTACCCATCCCTGCCACCCCTGAAGAGCCTGCCGTCTTGGGAAACTGGAATGGAGACAGGCCAGTGGGAGCTGGTGAGATGACCCAGCCCCTCCCTGAGTCACACCCCATCCTTAAGCAACCAGGGCCCCATTCCATAGGCAGTTCCTGTACTCCATCCTGTGCTTTGGGGGTTATGTGTGGGAACTCCCTTCTCGTCCTGCCAAATGGGTTGGCATCTGCTTTGTTCTCGAAGATCCCTCCATTTTAATCTTTTCTAGCAAAACGTTATTCTGTAGGTTTAGCGAGGCCCGTCTCCTTCGGTTCCGTCTTTCTGTGGTGGAGGCAGTGGGGCAGCAGCCCCGTCCCTTCCGTGGGATAGGCTGGGCTTCCCAGGGACTGGAAGAGGCCATGGAGGTCAGGGATCTGGCTGCTGCCTTCAGCAGAAGAGGTCAATACCTGGAGATGGGCCTATGGAAGTGAGGGGTGCGTAAGTGTGGAGCAGAGGGAGAATGCTGGGTGAGTGGGCAGAGGATGCAGGGGTGGGTGGTGGGTGAGTGGGTAGATGGATAAGTGAGCAGGTGGACATGTGGATGGGTGAGTGGGCAGTGTTTGGATGGGTGGGTGAATGGATGGGGTGAGTATCTAGGTAAATGGATATATGCGTGAGTGGTTGAATGGATAAACTGTAAGGTGGTTGCAGATAGATGGCTGGCTGGCTGGCTGGCTGGATGCAAGGAAGGATAGACAGATGGGAGGAAGAAAGGCTAGAAGGATGAGTGGAAGGGTGGAGATGGATGAGAGAGGGGGTGAATAGGTGTGTGAGTGGATTTGTGGCAGAGATTTGGGAACCTGGAGGAGCCTTTAGAAAAGAATCGTTTGAACAACATAAACTGATGAACAAAAACAGATCCAGAGACAGAGAAGCATCGATCAGACCGTCAAACCTTAGAGGGAAGGTAGGGGAGGGTGGGGGTAAGGGGGAGAGATCAACCAAAGGACTTATATGCAAGCATATAGGCCTAACCAATGGACACAGACAACAGGGGGGTGAGGGCATGAGTGAGGGTTATGGGGGGTAATGTGGGGATAAGGACACATATGTAATAACTTAATAAAGAAATTTTAAAAAAAGAAAAGAATGGTTTTGGTCAGCTCTCAGTTTTCTGGATTGATGGAGAGAGACCGTGTTATGGAAAGATCTAGAAGAACTGCCTGGTTGCCACCTGATTTACGTCACATTCAGAGGCTCACACCTATGAAGTCGGAGGGTCAGAGCACTTGGACATGGCTCATCGTGGTGTCCACCTCTGACTCCTGAGCCTGCCATCGTCTTCCTCCCATGCTGGCAGGCGCAGTGTCTCCTCCTAGCCGGATCCAGAGCGCGGACTGAGCAGCTGTGGTTCTCTGGCGGCTCACGCCTTCCCGGGGGTCGGGGAAAAGTGACTGAGCTCTCTGACAATGTGGGGCTGTTCCTTCAGTTTCCCTGAGATTCAGTCAATACTGGAGGGACCCAAAGTCCCAGAGACCAGCCTGGCATCTTCCAGGTGGTGTGATGCTGACAATATAGATTGACAGCAACCCCACTGCCCTGACAACAGAGGGTGGACAGTGGAAAAACACTCTGACCTGGTCCTCCAAACTTGAGGGGCAAATGGAAGCTGTAACAGGACACGTGGAGGTGAGATGCCAGGGACAGGGTGTGCTTGGTGTGGGGAGGGATGGGGTGGGCTGTGGAATCATCTCTGTCCCTTCCCAGGTGCTGGGCTTATTCTTTGCTCCAAGAGGACTCTCTTTTGTCCTCCTCTTGGGGAAAATCTTCCCCCGTGGGACTACTTTCCATGACAGTTCTAGGAGTCTCTTGCATTGGGCGCCTGCTGGATGCCAAGCACCTCACGTACATGATCACATTTACGTTTCACAATATCCTTTCAAGGTAGGGAGAATGTACCCATTTTACAGATGAGGAAACTGAGGCTCAGAAAGATTAAAGAATATGCCAGCATTATCCATCTAGGACAGTGGTTCTCAACCTTCTGGCCCTTTAAATACAGTTCCTCACGTTGTGACCCAACCATAAAATTATTTTTGTTGCTACCTCATAACTGTAATGTTGCTACTGTTATGAATCGTCATGTAAATATCTGATATGCAGGATGGTCTTAGGCGACCCCTGTGAAAGGGTCGTTCGACCGCCAAAGGGGTCGCGACCCACAGGTAGAGAACCGCTGGTCTAGGAGGTCATAAAATCAGGATTCCTATTCAAGTCTGCCTGGCTTCTCTGCCCCATGCCACCCCCCCCCCCCCCCCCCCC
>NW_005871302.1:1840993-1850172 GCF_000147115.1 Myotis lucifugus
GGGACATGGGTCCCAGGAGCAGCAGCTGGAAGGAGAAAGCTCAAGAACAAGGAGAAGGGCCCTCGTAGGGACCTGGGAGTGTTTCTAGGGCTGTTGTGGGGAGGCTCCCTGGCCTTTATCTGAAATCAGAGGCAGCATGCAGGATTTGGGCGAGACCACCAGAAGGACTTTCTGGCCTAGAGGGGTGTAGAATGCTGGAACGGGCTGAAGAGGGAGGGCGCAAAGAGAAGTCCTCTGCAGAAGCCAGAAGCCATCTTGACTTGCTGACCTGAGGCAGGGGGTGGTGGGAGGTCACCTTGGGGCATCCCTGCAGCCAAGAGCCTGCAATCCCTTGCTGGGGTGGGAGCTGGGAATCCAGCTGGAGTTTTCTGGAACCAGGGAAAGGCAAAGCAAGACTGGTGCTGGAGCTGTTTGGAGCCCCCCTGGGGACCCCAACAGTGGGGGCTGGGAGATGCCCAGCACATATTTCCGGGGAGACAGGAAGGTTGTAGCTGTAGGCACCATGAGGGTCCCCAAGCGAGGCCGGCCCTGAGGCCAGCAGCCTGTCGTGCCCTTGGGATGCCGGGAGGGCAGCTGGGCCAACTGACCCTGAGTCCTCGGCTCATGATGAGGTGGCTCAGCCCCCTGGCCAGTCCCGAGCAGCTGCGGGGAGGAAGGCTGGAGGCTTGGTGGTGGTGGTGGGGGGGGCGGCTGGGAACAAGGAGGTCCAGGTGGGCCTGAGCAGAGGGTGGCCCTTCCTTTGTCTCCCTCGCCCTGCTGGCCTCCCTCCTCTCTCTTTGATGCCTCTCACCACAGACTTCAAACAGGCTGCCCTCTGCTTCCACCCGCCACCCGCCCATAATTAGAGCCTCCCAGGCTGCCTCGCACCCTCACTCCCTTCCCTGCTCTGCATCCAGCTCTGGCTCTCCGTCCTGGCTTTCTCTCTCCAGTCTCTCCCCCTGTCTGTCTCTGTCTCTTCTCTCTCCCCTCTGCTCCTGGTTCCCTGGCTCTGCATCTCTCTCTGATGCTCTGTCTGGTTCAGGGACCAGCTCCAGGTGGGCCCGGTGGCCTCCCCAGGCTGCCGGCTCCTTCCCCTTCTCTTCTTTGGTCTGCTCTCTGTCTGACTGTGGACTTTTTTCTGTCTTTATCGCCATATTTTCTCTCCATCTCTCTCTCCCAAGCCCTGTCTGTCTCTGTCTCTCTCCTTTTCTTTCTCCCTTCCTTTGACAGTGATCTGCCCCCCTCCCTACATTGAAGGCTGCCCTCATCTGTGCCTCTTCCACCCAGAACCCGGGCTTTGGGCCTCCACCCGTCCCCTGGCTCCCAGTTCAGACTGACCCTGGGGCAGTCTGCAGGCAACACGCTGAGCCAGCTTCTGGCTACGGCCTCCTCCCTGATGGGTGCCCTCCGGGCTCTGGGCACAGCCTCGGTGCCTCCCACTCCTCCCTGGACTGCCTTCAGGCCCTCCCCGAGTCTGGTTTTTCTGGCCAGACTGACCTCCCACCCAGTGGCCGCCTTTGTGGCCCTCTGGCTGGTGGAGCCATGTCTAGCCTCTTTCCCAGGAGAAAGGGGGCCTCGCAGGCACTGGATATGGGAAACAGGGGATCACGCATCCTACAAATCCCTGCCCCCCGAGGCAGTGGGCATCTGGCTGGACTCCACCCCTTCCAGGGCCCAGGTGTCTCTAGAGGACCTGCCAGTCAGGTGGAGGAGTTTCATCCCAAAGAGAAGAGGCTCCCAGTTCCCTCCCTGCCCCTCCCAGGGTACCTGGTGCCACGGACCCAGGCTCCCCCGGAGAGACTGGCCTTGGGGGGCAAACCTTGGCAGTGGGTGGTATGTGTGTGGATGGAGGCCCAGGGCTGAGAGCCGGTTGGAGTCTCCCCTGTGCTGCAGGTCTGACGTCCTGGGTCTGCTCCCAAGGACGCCAGGAGGAGGGGTGATTGTAGGGAAGGCATGACTAACCCCCAGGTTGGACACAATGTTTTCCAGCTGACGGCGCCCTTCCCTCATCACGTGGGAGCCTCGTGACCTCCATCCCGGGCGTGGAATGGGATGACCACATTCCTTATACAGATGAGGACACTGAGGTACAGGTGTCCCCAGGTGCTCTCTCCAGGGCCCCTCCTGGAGGGGGAGGGGGAGCAGGCTGGGCTGGGGGCTCAGGCTCAAGACAGTGGGGGGCAGGCAGGACACATGTCCCAGGTTGGAGCCTCCTGCCCCTCAGGCCTAGGTGGTTCTCCAGTTCTAGATTCTAGGCCAAGTTGGGTGCTGACTGGGTACATGGGAGCTCAGGAATCGAAGGGCTAAAGCAGGGTCCCCAATATTGGATGTTTCTGGAGACCAGGGGAGACCAGGCCTGGGGGTGCACAAGGGATCAGGTACTTGATGTGCTGGGGGGAACCCCTGAGCTGGCCAGACCTGGGGCACAGGGGGCTTGGCCTGGCAGCCGAAGGATGTGTGTGTGTGTGTGTGTGTGTGTGTGTGTGTGTACATGAGCATGAGTGACTGTGGGGGGTGCTGTGTGTGCATGCACACTTAGTGTGCGTGTGGGTGAGGGCTCATGACTGTGCAGATAAGTGTGTGAGAAGGTGTTTATGTGAGTGCACGCAAGCCTACGAGATTGTTTCTGAAAGTGAATGAGTGATAGTGTGTCAGCGGGTGAGTCCCGATTGTGTGACTGTGTGTGTGCAAGTTGACTGGGGTCTCTGACGGCAAGAGAATATCTATACACATCAATATGAACAGTGGGAGGGAGCGAACGGCCATGAGAATGTGTGTGCACATGTGAGAGTATTATGTGCAAGGTGTGCGCATGCCTGGGTTCCCTTCCCTCCTCTGTCCTTCCCTCCCCTGTTCCTCCCCTTTTTCCTTCTTTCTCCCCTCCCAGCTCAGTCACCCTTTGGGGACCACTCTTTCCTCTCTTTGCTGGTCCCCAGAGCCCAGGTGGGGGGGGGGGCGACAATGGGTTCAGAGGGAAGGGCAGGGTGGCCTCCACCTCTGAAGGCTGTGCACGGGGGAGGAATGGAGGGACAGTGGCCTCCTGGTCTCCTCCCCCACTGACCTGAGGCCCAGTGCGGGACGGGATGAGAGAGGGGGATTGCTCAGCGCAGCGTCTCAGTCCCCTGTCAGGTCAGCAGGAGGCTCCGGTGGCCTGGGCGCTAGCTCCGGCCTCTCCCCTGCTGCATGGCCAGGGCCTCGCTGGCTCCTGTCTCTCTGGGCCTCAGCTCCTCACCTGGGAAGGCTTCTCCTCCAGGTTCTAACAACTGGCTCCCCAGTTCACACCCTCTCCCCGACCCCAGCGCTGCGGCCTGTTTCCCAGCTCTGCCTGCTTGGCAGGGCCCTCAGTCTGAGGCCCTTGGCTGGAGGAGCCTGGAGGAGTAAGGGCATTGTTTTGCCTTTAGAAACGGGATTGGGGCTGAGGCTGGTGCGCTCACCCCGGACAGACTTGTCTGAGCACGCCGCCTCCTGCCCCCTGGCCCTGGGGGAGACCCGTGTGCTGGGGAACCCTAATCTGAGGGGGGAGGAGCAGCGATGGCTTGGGGACCCCTCAGTTTGATGGAAAGAGGAGAGATAATGGCAACCAGGAGAGCTGGACCCGCACAGCGACGTAGGACATCCCCGGCTCTTCCCAAGGCTGGCTGAAAGTACTAGTAGCTGCTCAGTGCTTTGATAAATGAAAGAAAGAAAGAGAGGAAAGAAGAAGGAGGGAGGGGGACAGGAGGACAGCAGAGCTGGAGGGGACAGAGGGATGGAGCTGTGAGCAGCTCCCGAGGCTCCGTCCGGGATGCAGGACTTCGCTCACCTGGACTCTGGCGCTGAGGCTCTGCTTTCTTTGACATCTCTCAGGCTGGGCAAGCCCTCTGAGACGCTGCTGCTCTGCTGCTCGTCTCCACTATATTGGGAGATCTCTAGAGCAGGGAGACTCTCTCCTAGCAGCCAAGGGCTTTGAAAAGACTCCTTCTCTGCCCCTCCTTCGCTCCCCCCCCCAGCTTACTCAGCTTTTGAGGAGAAAGCAGGGTCCTCAGTGGGAGGTGGGGGGGAGGGACACCCAGAGCCCCCCTACTTCTCAATATCTGCCCCCTTCCTCCCTCCCCAGTTCCAGAAAATGTTGCCCTGCCAGGCTGTCTCCTCCCCGACACCATCTTAGTCCTCAGCACAGGGAGGAGGGCCGAGCAGGAGGGTGACAGTGGGGAGAGCCACCCCATCATCCCTGCATCTGACCCCAGGCCCCGGCGTTGGGCTGGGGGCTGCTGTGGGGGAGCTCAGGAGGACGGAGCCCCTGGGGTGTCTGGGACCCACCCATTCCCAGGTAGCCTGCTTGGCTGCAACCTCAACAGCCAGGCTCAGAGACCCCCCCACCCCCAGGTGAGCGGGTGGGTGGGAAGCAGGCTCCAGGCCACTCCCTCTGGATGATTCCAGCGTCTCAGACCTGCTAGGCCTCCCCATGCCCTCTGCCTTATCTTGGAATCAAGGGGGCGGGGGGGGGGGCAGTTGGCCCCCAAACCAGAGGCTGGTTCTCTCCTATTTGTATCTCCCTCTGACTGGTTCCAGCTTCAGGGAAGAGGGAGGTGGTGGGTGTGAGCAAGGATAGGCGATCTAGAATTAAATCCTGATGGTGGGCCGGCTCATCCCCTGGGTGGAAGGAAGATCAAGGTTCTGGGAGGCTGAGAGCAGGCTGGCCCTCTGCTGGGTGATGAAAGCTCCCCCTGCCCCAGATTAGCACGCGGAGCGCTTGCTCCAATGGCTGCATTTGCAGTTGATTGACACCGTTCATCTCAAATAGGGGCTGCTTGAGTTTGTGAGCACTTCACAGCTGACCCATTCACACACCTGATTCCATTTTGACCCGACAACCCTGGGGCGCAGGCAGGAGCGTGGGGAAGTGTTTCCCCGCTTTGTCGGGGAGGAAGCGGAAGGGAGCACCTGCGGTTCAGGCCCCTTCTCTCTCACTTTGTCTTAGTATTTATCACGTTGGGAAGCAGTTCGACTTGGTCCTCAGAGCCAGAAACACCCGGGTCCCTCGTGGGGAGGCTGTGTGTCCGGTTCAGACGAGGGGACAGGGCCTTCGAGGAGTGAGTGGGATCGTCCCGGGCTGAGTCCAGGCCTCTCCCCATCCTAACGCCGCCGCTGTCAGCCCCTCAGAGCTGGGGCCGCAGCGGCCTCTGCGCACAGACTTCCTTCTGGGGAGCTGCCCGCTCTCCTCCAGGGGCAGGGCCCGGCAGCCCCAGCCAGCGTCTTGTGGGGGGCACCCTGCCTCTGGTGAAGTGTCTCCCCACTTTGGGGCCTCCTGGGGGCTGGTGGGAGGCAGGGGGTCCTGGTCTGGCCCCAGACAGCCCTCCATGGGTGGATGGGAGATCGGAATGGGAGATAGGATCTGGTGCCAGTTACCCTGGGAGCTGAGTGCCAGCGTGGCCCCTGCTGGCGGCTGGCCAGGCCACTCCAGAGCACATTTTTCTCTGGGTGACAGCCTCCCCCCCCCCGACCCCTGGCAAGAGACCATTCCCCTCCACGCCCACCCAACAACCCAGACACCTCCCCTCCCCATCGGAGAACTCCACCTTCTCCCTCCCTGCCCTGTTTTGAGCTCCTCCTCATTCCAGGCACCTGGTGGGTACCTGACACAGGTGATCTCACTGCATCTGCTGAGGAGGCATCACCACCCCCATTTCAGGGCTGAGGGGCCGAGGCCCCGGCGGCAGAGTGACTCTGAGACACATCGTGTATAAGGGAACGGTGCCCCCTGCCTCCGAAAAGGGGCCTGAGTGACTTAGTAGCTTACGCTGGGGAAAGGAAAATACTCAGACATGTTGAGGACTAGTGGACACGGACTCCAAGTTGGCTTTGATGGCTGGGGGCTGACGTGCTGTGGCCCCTCTGTTATGTCTGGAAGTGAAGTCGTCATTGGGATTCTGGCCCAGGCCTGGCTCCCCGTGGATCACTGGGTCCACAGACCCAGCTGCTGGTCACTGCAATGGTCCCTGCGTGGATATGTTGAATGGACAGTCTTAGTAGTTGGCAAGTCCTTCACAGTTTTCCTGGCCTGTGAGTGAGGTTAGAGCCAGCATAGCGGGGAATGGCAAATGGAAGCCTCTGAAACTGCCTCCCTCTTCCTGCCAAGATCACATAAATGGTGTACATCACACCCCAGGGGCAGGGACAGAGGCAAAGGCCAAGACAAAGACACTGGAGGGCAAGGTCACACAGCTAGGGATCTGGCAGAGGTGGGAGTCAGTCAGCCAGGCTCCAAGGCGGGGGCAGGTGGAGGGGATGCTGCGGAGGAAGCCGGGGGCATGGGAAGGGCTTTGAAAGTCCTGCCAAGGACCCTCAGCTCGATTTTGTAGGTGAAGGTTTAAAAAAATTTTTAAATTAAATTTAATTATTTTTATTGATTTCACAGAGGAAGGGAGAGGGAGAGAGAGAGAAACATCAGTGATGAGAGAGATTCATTGATCGGCTGCCTCCTGCACGCCCCACACCGGGGATCGAGCCCACAACCGGGGCATGTAACTCTGACCGGGAATCGAACCGTGACCTCCTGCTTCAAATGTTGACGCTCAACCACTGAGCCACGCTGGCTGGGCGGTGAAGAGTTTTTAAACAAGAAAGTTACATAGCAAGAACAGAGATCCAGACTGCCCAGGTCCAAATCCTGCCCTGATCACCTCGCTGTGTGACCTTAGGCAAGTTACTTAACCTCTCCGTGCCTCGTATTCTCGTCTGTAAAAAGGGAATGGTAATAGTGTCTGCCTCATAGATTGCTGTGAGGATTAGGTGAGTTAATGAGCTTAAGGCACTTTGGGCAAAGCGCATGACACACACGGAGCACTTCATGCTTGCATTAGTGCTGGTGGCTCCTAACTAGACCCTCCCTTCTCCCTTTTGTCCCACTCCCCCTTCTCTCTCTGAGGAATGAAAGATGCTGCCTTGAGTAACCGAGCCTGTCACCTGCTGTGGGCAGAGGCCCCCCTGTGCCCTGCGAGCTGCCTGAAGCCCCTGCCCATCTTTTGTTGGGTCTGGTCGGTGCCTGGGGGGCAGAAGATACATTTGAGTCACCTGGGGGAAGGGAGGCAAAATGGAAAATGGCGAAGTGAAGTGAAACAGGCTTCCTATGGAGTGGCGTGCACGTGGCCCTCGGCGTGAAGAGGCGTGAGGCGATGCCTCCTTGTCCAGGCGGTGGGGTGAGGGGAGTTGGGGCCAGCCTCCAGCAGGAGGAAGGGTATGGGGGGCAATGGAATGAGGGGGTGGGTGGGAGGGGATGAAACCCACCCAGGGCGGGGAGGTTGAGGGCAGGCCTGCAGGCAGAGGCGGCTTGGCAGACAGAAAGGTAGAGACAGCGCCACGACCCAGGTGGGGAGATGAAAGTGTCTGGAGACGCTCCTGCACCACCTGTCGTGTCCCCTAATCCTCGATGGCTCCTCCAGGGGCTGGGCACTCTCCCCAGAGCTCCATGGCCCCCGAGCCTGCCCCCTCTACCCCACCCACCCCAACCGGAGCCAGGAGTGGGGCTGTGGACAAGAGGCAGACAGAGCTCCCAGATCAAGGGGCTGGTCTCCTGGGTGAGCCGGGCTGGAGGGGTGTCCCAGGGCCTGAGAAGCACATGGCTATTCCTGATGGTGGGTGGGGTGGGGGTGAGGAGGCCGACCTCCTCCGCTGCAGAAAAAGGGGGCATCTCCTGGTGGGAATTCATAGAAAAGTTGCCTGGTCCTTCCCTCTCATCGCTTTCCTCTCCTCCACTCTCCTCCTACTCCTCCTCCTCCTCCTCCTCCTTCTCCTCTCTCCTGCCTTTTATTCTTTTTTTTAGCACTGAGTACAGTGTCTGCCATGTAGTAGGAATTTCATAATCATTTGAATTCATAAGCAGAGCTAAGAATGTGAATTGTATGATATCTGCTTATAACACAATACCAGGACCCAGCTCCTTTATTGATTTCTCAGAGGAAGGGAGAGGGAGAGAGAGAGAGAAACATCAGTGATGGGAGAGATTCATTGATCAGCTGCTATGTGATCAAGGGCAGGATTTGGACCTGGGCAGTCTGGATCTCTGTTCTTGCTATGTAAGAACATAGCAAGAGAAACATCAGTGCTGAGAGAGATTCATTGAATCTCTATTCAATCAACCTATTCATTGATCACCAGACCCAGCAGGAATGGGGCTGGGGCTGGTGATGGGGGTGGCGGGGGGAGGGGGAGGCATTGAGACAAGATGCAGGGGTGGGGGATCTTTCCCAGGCGTGTCTACTCCAGAGTCCCGGAGATGCCATGCTCTGCCCCAACCTTCGGCCTTTTCTGAACCTGGGAGCAAGGGGAGCCCTGGCGTTGAGAATGGGAACGGGATAACTCTGAGGCCAGGGCACACTGCCTTCCGTTCGCCCTCTGGCCGCCTCCTATATGGTGTCTTCAGGACTTTAATTTGCCTGTTGTTTGAGGTTAACCGCCTTCCTTAATGAGGCTGGGGAGGAAGGAGGCAGGTGGGACGAGAAACTCGAAGGGGCGAGGGGCGTGAGGCTGCCCTTGGAGGCCCCTGGGTGGGGGTGGGGGTGGTGAGGGAGGAGATGGCGACAGCCAGCGCACCATCTCCTCCCAGGCGGGACCCACGGGAGAACACCATGGTTCTCATGGGGTGGGGCAGGGGAAGAGACCTCCTAACCCACTTCCCTCTGCCTCCTGGATGCTCTCTTCAGCCAAGGTCTCCAGATAGCAAACTGGAATTGCAGCAGGAAGCTTCAAGGGCAGACCCCAGGGAGGACTTCCCCCAGACCCAGGGTGGTGGAGGGGCTGATGGAGGATTCTGAGGGTGTGGGAAGAGACCTGAATGGGAGTCTAGGGCAGCGGTTGCCAACCGGTGGTCCGCGGACCACTGGTGGTCCGTGAGGTCCGAAAGGTTGGCGACCGCTGGTCTAGGGGGTCAGCCATGCAGGGACTCTGCAGCCTCCTGTGGGTTCAGGTGAGGATCTCGGAGTCTGAGTGGGGACAGCTGGGCTGCCTTCTCAACCTGCAGCCAGCCGTGTATGCAGCCCAGGTGTGTGTGTGTGTGTGTGTGTGTCTGAGAGAGGAGGGAGCAGCCTCCTCCATCAGACGAGGGGCTCCCATGGCAGGGCTCAGTCTCCTGCATAAACTGGGGGCTCCCTGAGGGCCCCAGTGCTCTGTTCCTGCCACACAGAGGGCGCTCACTCTGCTCACAGCAGGTCCTTAGGCCTGAG
>NW_005871303.1:0-8736 GCF_000147115.1 Myotis lucifugus
ATAACCGCAGTGAAAATCAACGTCATCGTTGCTATCACCTTCATGTACACGTAGCAGACGAATAAATCATCCCATGATTGGCTGACACCATGCAAAGCAGGGTGATTTAATCATCGATATTGGCAACGGAAACGTTAGCGCTTGTAAACTCCTTGCAGAGGACGCACTGTCGTCCTCTGGCGGAAGGGCCTGTTTGCTAAGTAGGGGTGTCACTGAGACGCTGCAAGACTCCACTCGGCGAGAAGGAATGTGACACAGCATCAAGCGGCTGAGAAGACGCTCAGTGTTTACAGGTGCCAGACGATCCCACGTCAACCCCGAGTGCCATTACTTTTCATCAGGACGCAGGCGCGTTGGTGGGAGTCGCTGCTGATCTGGACGTTACCGCTTCCGGCTGCGCTTCCAAGGAACTCAGGTCAACGGGGCGTTCTCTAGAATCGTTTAAAACTCTCTTATTGGGCCCACGTCTGTTTGGCTCAGTGGAGAGAGCATCACCTGCGGACTGAAGGGTCCCAGGTTCACATCCAGTCAAGGGCAGGTCAAGGGCAGGTCAAGGGCAGGTCAAGGGCACATGCCTAGGTTGCAGGCCTGGTCAGGGTGCATGCAGGAGGCAACCAATCAATGTGTCTCTCTCACATCAATGTTTTTCTCCCCCTTTTTTCCACTCTCTAAAAAAGCAATGGAAAAATATCCTTGGGTGAGGATTAGCAACAACAACAAAAAAACCCAACAAACTCTTTTATTGGGAGGTCATTGGATCGTGGGCTAAAAGTAGAGAATATGGATTTTTAATGTGCAGCATGTTTTTTAAATGCAGGTTATTTTTAAACTGAGGGCCCCTGAGACGAAGCAGCTGCCCGTCTTTGTCTGTGTGCTGCTTGCTGATCAGTGAGTCGGGCCTGGCGTTTAATCCACACACTATCCAGCATCTAAGCCACTCTGGTTAAGACCCTCCGGACGCTGGTCTGTAGGGGGTGGTGGCCCAGGGCACACCCACAGAGCCCGGGGTAGCCATCTGGCCCCCACAGGCAGAGCGGCCCCAACACGGCCCAGAGGATCCCACAGCAGCCCCGAAAAGCACCGTTTCAAGGGAGAGGGTGTGGTAACATGTTTTCTCTGCAACATTGCATTTGTGCAAAAAAAAAAGGAAATGTTAGCTTAAGCATTCTGGGGTGAGGTGCTGAAAATCATGGCTTGGCACCAGATTTCAGAAACATAACAAAAGATATTTTTTAAGAAATATCAGAGAGAGAGAGAGAGAGAAAGAGAGAGAGGAAAGGAGAGGGAGGGTGTGAGAGAGAAACATCAATCCGTTGCCTCCCGTACTCACTCTGACCAGGGATCAAACCCACAACCTAGGTATGTGCCCTGACCAGGAATGGAACCCACAACCTTTTGGTGTATAGGA
The DNA here is from genome assembly GCF_000147115.1 of Myotis lucifugus. Lineage (NCBI taxonomy): Eukaryota > Metazoa > Chordata > Mammalia > Chiroptera > Vespertilionidae > Myotis > Myotis lucifugus. The sequence goes on from NW_005871303.1 coordinate 1,409, forward strand.
GGACAACCCACCAACTGAGCCATCCTGCCAGGGCAAGAAATATCGAGAATTATACTAAGAAATCATTTTTAAAATCCTTTCCGAGTCGCCTGCGTGTAAGCCCGATGCAGGAGAGCCTGGATTCATCGTGGGGTTTGCCTCATCGCAGGCGGAGCTGGAAGAGCACCCTGTGAGTCTGCTTTAAACCTTAAGCAAGAGCTCTGCCGATGAGCACCGCCCTCTCCGTCTGCAGGCTGGGGCTCTGCGCGAAGGGGACGGGAATGCGGGAAGGAAACCCACACCCCGGACACACGCATCGGCCTCCTGTGCTCCGAGGAGCCGCCTGGAGCTCAGATCCATGGCGGGACCACAGGAGGCAGGTGTAGTCGCAGTGTCTCCACAGTGACTGTCACATTAGACCAGTGGTTCTCAACCTTCCTAATGCCGCGACCCTTTAATACAGTTCCTCATGTTGTGGTGACCCCCAATTTCATTGTTACAAATTGAACATAATTAAAGCATAGTGATTAATCACAAAAACAATATGTAATTATATATGTGTTTTCAGATGGTCTTAGGCGACCCCTGTGAAAGGGTCATTCGACCCCCAAAGGGGTCGAGACCCACAGTTGAGAACCGCTGCCTTAGACCAGCGGGCTGCACAGAGGGTTCCACTGGAGGGGATGCCGGGAGCGGTGTTTGTACCGCAGCCGCTTCCGGCGTTTATTTGCACTGTTGTCCCAGCAGGTAATCCTGGGGCCCTCTCATCCCACATGGCAGGGCGACAAGCACACAAAGAGGCTGGCGAGTTGGCTCTCCCAGGGAGGCGCGCGGAATGCCATTCCCGCCTCTTGTCACCGCCCCGCATGTCAGGGTCTCATCTGCCACCGGACGGATGCTACAAAGCACAGCGTCGGGGCCTGTCCCCGGGAACCGCCTGCTGCCAGCTATTACTTTAAGGATCCTGTGATTTCCTTTTATTTCGAGCAGAAAAAAACAAGCCTCGGGAATAAGCAGGCGCGCCCCCAGACGCCCTGGCGGATCTGCCCCTGGCGTGGGCCGCGGAGCATAGAAATGCAGAAACAAACATTCGAACACTATTTCCCTAAGACCCGATTCACACACCGTCCCGGCGTGATGCCTGCTGCAGCCATCGGCGGAACGGGAGGCGCGAGAAGACACACACACAAACCGCAGTGGAGAGTCCCAGGGGCGCCTGTCTCCTGGATCTTGTTCGTCTCGGGGTCTTGAAGGGTCCACAGGTGCCCCATACCCTACCCAGTGTTAAAGAGCAAAGTTTCATTCGGATTTTTACTGCTTTTGCAAAATATTACTCACAAAGTCTGTCTTCATGTGCAAATGAACACATTTATTGGCACCAACAGGTAAACAGGTAGAGACTGAACACCCTGCATGCCTAAATACATTTAAAAACATCGCTACTGTACCAACATCACTGCTGTACCAACATCACTGCTGTACCAACATCACTGCTGTACCAACATCACTGCTGTACCAACATCGCTGCTGTAACAACATCGCTGCTGTACCAACATCGCTGCTGTACCAACATCAATACTGTAACAACATCGCTACTGTAACAACATCGCTACTGTAACAACATCGCTACTGTAACAACATCAATACTGTAACAACAGCTGTGAGGCACTGCGCTACAGCTACAGTGGCCCACGGTCACTCCATCGTGAGTGTGGAGAGATGGTTGAACCGACACTGATGTTGGGAAGCCAGGTGACAAAATACCTCCACCTGTGTCACCGATACATGGACCCACTGGGTCTTGGCTGTTTCCCTTTGAACCTCATGGCTCGCACCCGACATGGTCGGCCCACACACGCCTGGGACCCTTTGCAAGACGTCCCCTGGAGTGACCTGCTCCCGGTCACCTGGCCTGCTCTCCGCGCAGGACCTTACCCTCTGGCCAGGAGTGTGGCCTAGTGTCAACACTTGGCTCGAATGCCACTTCCTCCAGGAAGCCTTCCAGGGCAGATTGCGGACCATGCTCCCCCATAGCCTTCCTGCCCCAGCACTCCTTCCCGGGGCTTATGCAAGGGGACTTCTCGGGTTGACCCTCACGAGGTGGTGACTTCCCAGAGAGTGGGGCCCGGCCATGTCTTCAGCAGCCTGGCTTCTGGCTAGCCAGCTCCATGATCGTGGGTTGAAGGACGGGGGGTGAATGAATGAATATGACCTGTTTGATCCATACAGACAGACAAATAGTTCAGCCTAAAAGGTTTAACTAGCATGTCATTTTCACGTGAATTGTTCTAACAGCCCAAATGCTCACAGCTCTGAGGGCTGTGTGAACTGAGTCTGAATGTCCAGGACAATCAGCTTGGGAATTACTAAACATACAAAACGCAGTATTTCACGCACGCGCACGCACACGCACACTCACACTCACACTCACACGCTCCTCGGCACGTTTAGGAAAGAAACCAGCGAGAGCAGGTCCTGTGACCGCTCAGCGACGATCTTTCCACTTTACCTTGTTATTTCCAGCCTGGGCTTTGGCTACAACTTAAGAAATCCTGTTAAATTGAACTTCAGGGATTTCATGAAAGGGAGGGTGTCTTCTCCATGCTTCCGCATTCCACAGAGAAGTGCACGTGTGTGCGTGTGTGTGTGTGCGTGCATGTGTGTGTGCATGTGCATGTGCATGTGTGTGTGTGTGCGTGTATGTGTGTGCGTGCATGTGTGTGTGCATGTGCATGTGTGCATGTGTTGTGTATGTGTGCATGTGTGTGTGCGTGTGTGTGTGTGCGTGCATGTGTGTGTGCATGTGTGTGTGCGTGTGTGTGCGTTTGTGCATGTGTGTGCGCATGTGTGTGCGTGTGTGCGTGCATGTGTGTGCGCGCGTGTGTGTGTGCATGTGTAAGGGGCTGAGAACAGGGGAGATTGTTGTTATTTTACATATGTATGTTTCAACAGATCTGCTGATTTCTCCCAGCATTGCCTTTTCTGGGACAAACGCCAATTTTCTTCATTTTTCAAATATCATAACATTTGTGTTAGCAAAAAAAAAAACTACTCTAAATGCCATCAGCTACAGGATCCCAGCTTAATGTCTATTCCGACTTTATCAAAATTTGAGGGAAATCTCTTTGGGGAATACAATTATCTGCTTTTAGTCTCAGCCCACAAACAACCGCAAACCAACTGTTCCCGGCACCAGGCAGGAGGCGGGCCAGTCCCTCCTCGGGCCGGACACAGAGCTGGGACCAGACCCACAGTGTCACCGAGCCGCCTCCCTCCGATCCCAAGCACCGCGCCCGCCGTGGGGCCTGGCACAGTGAACTGAAAAGATCACAGTAGAAAGGCGCACGCTCTTTACAAACACAAAACTGATTTCTCCCCTGATTCTTCCCTGCAGGCGGGTCGGCTTCCTGGCTGGTCCCCTTGAGGGGCATTGATGAAAAACCAGGGCCTGCAAGTCAGTGAGACCCCGTCCTAAGAGAGCACGGGAATGGGTGAGGACCCGAGGGCGCCTAGTGCTGCGGCAGCGGTTAAAGCGACTTGAGCCCCTGCTGGTGATGCTGACTAGCCCAGGTCTAGTTTTCTCTTCTGGCTTCACTGAAAAGCATAAAGTTCCTCAACAGCTGCCCCCTATTGTCTCTATAATCTGACTTCCTGGCTGTGAACGAATCTCTGGAGCTCTGAACACTGTACCGGAGCATTCTAACAAGTCGCTGGGAAAAAGTGTACAGTGGGGCCTTGACTTACAAGTGTCCTGACTAACGAGTTTTTTGAGATACGAGCCGTCTCTCGGCCGATGTTTTGCTTTGAATTGCGAGCTAAAATTCGGGTTACGAGCCAGCTTCAGATACCCCACCGCTAGTTGGCACAGCGAACATCACGGTGAACGCCACAACATCAGCCCAGCATTCAATTCATTGTAATGGTGAAAATTGATTTGACATACAAGTAATTTGAGTTACGAGCTCGGTCACGGAACGAATTAAACTCGTAAGTCAAGGCCCCACTGTATTTGGTAAACGAATTAAACCGAGGGCATGTCCTGGCTACTCCTCAGGAACAGCAATGGCCCTTAGGCTCTTGAAATCACGGCCAACTTGATCGTATGGCTCCTTCATCAGAGGTAACCGGCGGCCTTGGCCTTCCCGAGGAAAGCAGCAACCAGGAGGGCAGGGGGCCACGCTGGCTCCGGGCCCCTCCATCACCTGTTCCCACTCCTGGTGGGTCCTCCATGCGGTGAGGGAAACCAACGCAGCCCAAGATCGGCGAACTGTCTTAAGTTTTCCCCAATGAAATGAAAAGGAAGCAACCACTGGCTAACTCTAAACTGTCATTAAAACAGAGGGAGGGCCCTGCCGGTGTAGCTCAGTGGTTGAGTGTTGACCTATGAACTAGGAGGCCACGGTTCCATTCCCAGTCAAGGCACATGCCCGGGTTGTGGGCTTGATCCCCAGTAGGGGGCGTACAGGAGGCAGCTGATAAATGATTCTCTCTCATCATTGATGTTTCTATCTCTCTCCCTCTCTCTTCCTCTCTCTGAAATCAATAAAAATATATATTTTTTAAAAAACACAGGGAGAGACATAAATAGGTTTACAGTTGTAAGTATGCAAAGAGTTATTCATGTATTATCAATATATATAAAAGGCTAACATGCTAAGTGTCCCTCCCACTGACCAATCGGTCACTATGACACACACTGACCACCAGGAGGCAGACGCTCAACACAGGAGCTGCTGAGCTGCAGTGACTTGGCAGTGGCGGTTCTCGGGTGATGCACCCCGAAACCAGAGAGGAGGGAGCCCGATTCCTCAAGGGACCACACAATCCCACCTTCAGCCGTGGGTTATGTTGTTGCTGGGGCGCTGTCGACCCTGAATCTGGTTTACTGCACACTTGTGTTTGCGTTCCACACCCTGTACGACAGCAACTTTGCAGAGTTCCCTCTCGCACTCTGGGACCCCTCAGTGGATGTCGGGGAGCCGGTTTTGACCCGATCCCCGCAGGCCAGGCCGAGGGACCCCACCTTCCAGAGGTACCCTGCTCACTCTGAGCTGCTCCAAGTGTGGCTGGTCGGGGAGGGACCACAGGAGGTTGGCTCCAGGGTGTGTCCAGCCCATCTCGTCCAGTCCCGCCCTGCTGGCCACCTTCTAATTAATTTCCTTTCAATGTGCACAAATCTCTGCACAGGGTCACTAGTTATTTAATAATTGTGTTATTTTCCATATGAACAACTGTAAACCTACCTGTGCCCCACCCTATGGGGCACAAGCCCTATCTATTCCACAAAAACAGGCAGACAGGCTGCCCTGTTGTTTGAACATGAGTGACACAGTTCAGCAGGAATCCCCTGCTGGAGCACCAGACTCACACCTCATCTTCATTGCCATCGTCGGACGTGACAGATTCCCTTCATTCTTCTTCCTCCTCCTTCCCTGAACGGAACGTGGTTGGGTCTCTTCTCCCACCTGGTTTGGTTTCTCACAGTCAATCAAAACCCTTTGGCAGCCCCTGTCCTGTTTGTCTTCTCCCGGGCTCTGCCCGGTGACTAAGTGCTTTGTCCCCTTCTGATCTCTGATGTGCCCGGCCGTCTTCATTTCCCATGTCAACTCCAGGAGTCATATGCCTTCCAGTCCTTTTCCAGTCCTTGGGCAATAAATGCAGGCTCTGAAAGTCCTGTGTGTGAGGTGGGAGTCCGTGTGAAACGTATGTTTCCATGTTTCAGAACTCAGGGAGCTGAAAGGGCTTCAGAAATTATCTGGTGTGGCTCAGGGGTTGAGCGTGGACCTATGAACCAGGAGGTCAGGGTTCAGTTCCCAGTCAGGGCACATGCCCAGGTTGTGGGCTCGATCCTCACTGTGGGGCAGCCTGTCAATGATTCTCTCTCATCATTGATGTTTCTATTTCTCTCTCCCTCTTTGAAACCAATAAAAAAACATGTATTTTTAAAAATTATCTATCCCAACCCCTCACCCCCCCCCCCCACACACACACACACACAGCCACTCAGAGGCTCAGAACAGTGCAGAGACTTACTCAGGGCCCCATGGCCAGCTGGCGGCATTTTCAGGGTGAGGATGCAACACTGGGCTCCCCACCCTGCAGCCCCCACACACGCGGCCGCGCACAGCCTTGCAGAGGCAGCTGTGCCTGCCCAGGAGCAGCCCTTCCTGGACCGTGTGATCACGTCTGACACACTCACATCTCGCAAAAGGAAGGATCGCACAAGAGGTACTATCCGCCCGGGCCCAGTTCTCGTTAGCGCCTCCTACATACACATTTCCGGCTAGAACTGTCACCCGTCTGACCGTAGACAACAACAACAACGGCTCCAATCATAATAGCGCTCAGTGTCTGGTGCTGATCAGAGGCTACCGATGGCAGAAATTAGCATCAAACTATCTCAGAATCTCATCAAACCCTCCCAGTCAATACCAACGGCTCGTCTCTTTCCCATTTCACAGATAAAGACCTTGAGAGGCTCACGTTACCTGCCCGGGGCCGGGAGCTAGAAAGTGGGAGAGGCAGCTTCAGACCCAGTGGCTGGGCATGATTTGGGCCCTTTAATTCGTGTGGAACAACGTCTGAATAGCACAACATACCTAAGTATCGTTGCTGATCAAGTTCATCCTATCATGTTGATGGCGTATCCCAATGGAGATGGCTTCTTCCAACAAGACAACGCGCCATGCCCCGGTGCTCGTATTGTGCAGGAGTGGTTTCAAGAACATGAGGGAGACTTTACCTTGCTTAGGTGGCCCCCACAATCACCAGATCTCAATCCCATTGAGCATTTGTGGGACGAAGTAAAAAGAGCCATCAGGCAGCTGGTTCCACAACCATCAAATCTCACAGAACTGGACAGTGCTATTCATCAGGCATGGTGTCAGATTCCTCGCATCACCTTTCAACATCTCCTGGAGTCAGAGCCAAGAAGAATCACCGCAGTATTGAAGGCAAAAGGTGGCCCAATGAAGCACTGATGTGGTGGTCATAATAATCTGGCCACTCAGTGTATGTATATTTATGTATCAACATGGACACATCTTGAAACAATGCTTGACTTTTAAATAACAAGTTACCACATGTATATTTATGTATCCACATGGATACATTTGGAAACAATGCTGAGTTTAAATAACAAGTTACCAAATAAAACTATACCATTTATGAATTTTTAAATACATACAAAACAGTGCCAGATACTTTTTATAGTTATCTACATTTCCAAGAAAAATATTTTTTATGACCTCGTAAGATTGTACAAAATTCACAACAGTGATGACGTGTGGAGGGAGGTGAGCTGGCCTGGGTATGGGTAACAGAGGGATCCACACCATGTTTATGCTTTT
>NW_005871303.1:8836-11372 GCF_000147115.1 Myotis lucifugus
TCCTTTGTACTTCTCTATATTCTTTAATCTTTCCAAAATTAAAAACATGTCATCAATCCTAATATTTTGTTTTACTTTTGTTGACCTGAATAAATTCACACATTGCTGTTTTGCCATTGTTTTAAAAGAAGAGGAATGCCGTATCTTGGCTACATAAAAAAGTAAAAGTTCTGTACAGAGAAAACACCCACAAATAGATACAAGTGACCCACAGTGATGCTCGAGAAAAGCATCTTTGCAGCATATGTTGAAAAGAGAGAGTAAGTTTCATAGGTAAAGGCCTCCCTCAGACCAATAAGCGCCCTGTGCCAGGGGCACAGGTGAGCAGCCGGCAGTGGGGGGCGGGGCTGCAGCACCCCCCTGGGGCTGCCTGTTGTCTCGGATCAAAACCTGGGGGGATTCTGTCAACCAGAGCTAATCGCAAGGAGGACACACGGAGACAAGCCCATCTATTACCCCACAAGCAAACAAACAAACAAACAAAGAAGTGGGGAGGGCCCGAGCCGGTTTGGCTCAGTGGTTAGAGTGCCGGCCCTCAGACTGAAGGGTCACAGGCTGGATTCCGGTCAAGGGCATGTTCCTCGGCTGCAGGCTCAATCCCTGGCCCCGGTCAGGGCCCATGCAGGAGGGAACCAATCGATGTGTCTCTCTCACATCAATGTTTCTCTCTGTCTCACTCCCACCCTTCTATTCCCTCTTAAAAAAAAAAAATCAATGGAAAAAAATATCTGTGGGTGAGGATTGACAAAATAAAAAACAAAAGAAAGCTGGGGAGCGGGTCTGAGAGCTCCTCTCTGGGGCAGGCAAGGCAAATAAGTGTGTGTACATGTCCGTCAGGTCCCTGAATGTTACCATCAGAAATCTGACTCCGTTCCCCCTGGTTTTGAAGAGAGCGCTCTGGCTGGGCTCACTCACCTGAGAATTCCGCTTCTTCCCCAGTCGGGCTTCCTTCTTGGCAGCAAATAACGCCAGGGATCCAGGCCTCCCATCTTCCCGGCGTTCTGTCCAAGGCCCAGAATTCCCAGCGAAAGTTTCTCGAATCGTTCTGATGCGACGCTTAGGTCACCTGCCTGTCTCTACAGCAACAGCTGTGGCTCCCGATGGCTGAGGTCTCCTCTTCCTGAAGCCGGGCTGATGCTACCTTCATGTGCGGGTGGGACCCAGGTGGAAACCGGGCCTTCTGGGAAGGGAGGGCGGGAGTGGGAAGGGCCGTATGGGGAGAGGAGGGAGGGAGGGAGTGGGTCCTGGGGAGATGAGACCAGCCAGCAGCTCCCTGAAGGATGGAAGCTACACGGCGCTTCTATAACTCAGGTTCCTAATAAACGTTCGAAACTTGCATGAAACTTGTATGCTTATGATGTTACACGTGGTAATATGAACCGAAGAGACGATTTGTTGACTCTTTTTCCCCAAGAGTGTGAGGCCGAGGTATGGGCTTACCAGAGAGTGGGTTAAAGGCCAGGGAGAAGCAGGGGACCCCGAGGTGGAGAGGAGTCGGGGTGGGGGTCCCAGGGAGGACCCGTGTCTGCGGTCAATCCCAGCAGCTCCCAGCACCTTCGTTCCTCACCGTGGGGACAAAAGGGCCACTTTGAGTCTTTGAAAGTATTAGGCTGACCTTTGAAATTCAGGTACAAACACTATGTGAGTCTCTGTAGTTCCCAAAGACAACACCTATAGCCAAGGTAATTCAAGGTTAACTCATCATGAGGGGAAAATCATGACAATGTATCATCTCCTTTAAGTTACTTGACAATGAATGGAAGCTCTCCGATTTGTACAATGAGCACAATGAGTGAAAACTGACTACCGTGTTGGCAGTAGCCAAAACCCACTTTAATTAGAGCACATCTAAAAAAAATAGAATAAATAATGAAACTTTTCCCAGTCTTTCAGAGAACAGTAGCAGCTTGCAAAGCCCTTCTCAAGAATTTCTTCCTTGGGCAATATTGTATCAATCCCTGTGTTCTGTGATCCTCTTGAAAATCTGGGCATGAATAAAATATCACTTATTTATTTTTTAATTAAGAAGGCTAAAAATAAATGTGCTAGCGAGACGAAGGAAGGTAAAGGTGAACACGGAACTTACGTGACGGCCGAGCAAGGGGAGACAGAGGAAATGAAAGGGTGACACTTTGGGGAAGGACAAATCCGAAACGCTGCCCGTCCCTCAGCGCCGGGACGGACAGGTGACACTGCCGCATGGTGGGGTGCCTGGGGTGAGCACCCCGAGGTGGTGGCACGCTGGGCAGGTACCCGTGGCGCTCTTTCCTCTGCCGGATACAGAGAAATTAATTTGCCAGGGGACTGTTGCTTATGCCTTTAAAGGAAAATCATTATTTTAAATCACCGCTTTTTTTAGCCTCTACGAGAGAGGCCCCAGCAAAGCCTGAATGTTCCTTAATGACACAGGACTCATCTATTCTGGGACTACCTCGCACGCGGGTTGGAGAGCGCCTTTGAGCTCTGTCTCCATCCCCGTGTCAGACTGTCAGCCGTCACTTCTGTGTCATGGTGCATCTTCTCGACGACGTCCTCC
>NW_005871303.1:13822-15901 GCF_000147115.1 Myotis lucifugus
AAACTCTGTTACTTTGTTATGGGATGGGGCCACCACATTAGTAACAAAGACACAGAGTTTCCGGAGGATGAGGCCCAGAAATCAGGATTTTAAGAAGATTCCCAGGTGATTCTACTGTGCAGCCAAGGTTGAGAACCACTGGTCTACGGGCTGTCTGTGGAGCATGAAGGGGAACTGGTGGTCAGCCCACAGTGTTTTTCCAAACCACCCCTTCACCATTTTCTGGCCAGAGCCCGGCACCAAGCCCGCACCCTCGTCTCCGCCGGAAGACGGACGCTGCCCTGTTGCTCAGAGCCGCCGCTGGGCCCCAGAGCCCCAGGCGCAGTTCAGTGTCATTGTGATCCGACGCCCATCTGCCAGCCGGGAGCCTTGGGGTGCTCCCCACCCCAGATCTTCCCAGGCTGAGATTCGCATGCAAATGTGTAGCGAGAGAGGAAGACTAGAATTAGCTCCCAGGATCGCAGGCCTGCTCCCCGCGCCCGCCTACCCGCCCGCCCCCTGCACGGTTTGGGTGGCTACACAAGTGGTGGGTCCAAGGGCAGGTATTTCCCATCTGACAGACACCATCATCGTCTTGCTTTGAGGGGAATTACAGCCGCATTTGATTTTAAATGTGAAGACGTCGGCCTTTAGAGATTTCGTGTTTATTCGGAGGAATTTCATTCAGCCTAAGAGGCCTCGAGGTCAGCCGTGTAAATGAGGAGGCACCGAGAGGAGGCGTGTTCGACTCAGAAAATCTCGAGACGATACGTGAACAGGATCCAAGGGAGCCCACCGCTTCCCACCACCTGTGCCAGGTCTCAGATCTGGGTCGCCGTCCAGTAATTAGGTGAAACAATTAAAACCTGGATGTTTTTGTCAAGGAATTAATTCCAAGTTAATTGAAGTGAGGCCGCCGCTCTCTTGGATGAGTTGACTGGAGACGAACAGGGGGCTTGGCTCTGCTTGAGAAATGGGGGAGGGGGTGGGGGGCGGGGAGCTCGGGCAACTTGGAGAGATTCCCCTCACACATACTCCCAGGTTTCATGGGGAGGTGGTCCTTTCTGGCATGAATAAATGAATGAATAAATGAATGAATGAATGAATGAATGAATGAATATGACTACGGTAAACCTTCAACAGACCTGTTCGTTTCTGGACGGGGGACATGGCACACAGGTACCAGATCTGCGGGCCAAAGGCCATGGTCACACCCCAAGAGGACGTGTCTGTGATGCGGATGTAGGCAGAAGCCCTCAATTGTGTGAGGGCACCAGCAGGCGGATGCCCTTGGAGGTGATGAGGTCCTTAGGGTGGAGCCCTCGTGAATCGGATTAGTGGCCTTGTGGGAGGAGATGCTCTGGCCGGTGCACTCTCTCCCTGTGTCCACCAGGAGAAAACCCGGCGAGAAGGCAGCCAGCCATCTGCAGGCCGGAGGAGCCCCCCACCCCCACCCCGACACTGTCTGCCAGCTCCTGGATCTTGGACTCCAGCCTCCAGCACTGGGAGAAATAAATGCCATTGTTTAAGCCCCATGGTCTCTGGGAACTCGTGGGAGCAGCCTGAAGGGACGAAGACAGAGCCGTCCCCGGTACCACAGGACGTGGGGCTGGCCTGGCCTCAGACACCCGGGAGCCCCCTCGAGAGAGAAGGAGACAGGCCCTGCATCCACTCCCCAGCAAGTGTGTTTCCAACGCCGATGCCTCCTGTTGGCAACTGGAACACCCAGCCCGGCCAGCCCCCCGCAGACCGCAGGGAGGGGAAGACAGGCTGTGCCGGCAGAAATCAACGATTCCCCAAGGTGAGCCGGTCAGTGGGGACGCAGCACGGTCTCGGGCCCCCGAACTCCACGCAATGCTCTGTGGTCACCAGGCCACTCACCTTGTCAAGTGTGGGCTGGGTTTCATCTCTGTGCCGACGGCATCACAGGCCGTGGCATCCCTTCATCTTCACCGCCGTCCTCATGCGCTCGCTGAGCGTGAAGAGTGACAGCCGGAGCCCCAGGGGCCTTGACCAGGAAGGTCCTGGGGGCATTGTGACTTGGGGTCTCCAGAGTCAGAAATGACTTTTGCTCTTTTTCTGGTCTCTTCCCCCTCTCTT
>NW_005871303.1:16256-17069 GCF_000147115.1 Myotis lucifugus
TGAAATGAATAAAACTAAAAAAAAAAAGACCGTACCCTTTTATGTAATGATGTTTACTTTGAATTTGTATTAGTTCACACAAACACTCCATCCATGCTTTTGTTCCGGCCCTCCGGTCCAGTTTAAGAACCCATTGTGGCCCTCGAGTCAAAAAGTTTGCCCACCCCTGGACTAGACCTTGATGTGGAGCCTTAGGGTTGCAGCCTTTGTCCACAACCTTAAGCAAGTGGGGGGTCGGGGGCCGGGGGGTGGGGTGGGATCTGGAAGGGAGAGGACCTGGACAGCTGAAATACAACCTCGTCATCATCCCCGAGAGGCTGTGGCACCCTCTCAGAGCTGGGCTGGCTCTGCCCGTTGCCTGTCCCTCACCCGGCCAAGTGGGGGCACTTTTCGCGGCTTCTGCTGGACGGAAGCCTTGCTTATTTCATTCTGAAGTCGCCCCCAATGACATGTCCCTGTCTTCCTATAACTCAGTCAACACGCCACTCCGGTGGCAGGGAAGGCAGGCTCCACGCAGCGCGCCCTCCGTGCCCACGTTCCCCGGGGGGGGGGGGGGGGGGCTTCCGGCCCTGGGGGGGCGGCCGTGCCCATGGAAGCCTTTGGGCGTTCCGCCCATCCGGGAGGGGTTTGGTGTGCCCCGTGGGGGTCTCTTTCCTGCTAAAAGAGAAATTTTCGACAGGGCTGCCCCCGTATCCCAGTACCTTTGCCCTTGTTTCCTTCTGGTAGCCAAAGTATAGAGGAAAATAAGGGTATACCGTCTCATGGGGGTTGAACCTCTGCTAAAAAAAATTTCTAAGAGAAATGAAAAAAATT
>NW_005871303.1:17169-42427 GCF_000147115.1 Myotis lucifugus
CCTGGGCAGCCTGGACCTCTCCCTGCTCCGTAGCCGCCTTGGTGCAGGTGACGAAGACCTGCTCCCGGGCGGGGGCGGTCCCCTCCCTCCAAAACCGAGCTCGAGGGCCAGCTGCAGGCGTTAAAAAATCACACCTCAAAGAGAAGCGGACGGAATGGTGACTTTCTGCGCTTGACTTCCTAACGTCTCTTCATTTTTCCGGTTGGAACGTGTTCGTTGCAATAAGGGTTTTCTATGCATCGAAGGCAAACGTGTGTTGTTGTTTTTCTTCTCAAAAAATACGGAAATTCACCTGAAAACATCAGGCTTCTTCTATGCAAGATTCAGCACGTTCCTCACTGCCTTCCCCACCCCCCCTACACACACACACACACGTCAAGTCTGGCTCATTTCAAAGGAGCCTCAGAGTAGAACTGGCCCCGCTTCCCTGTCCCCTCTTTCCTCTCCTGCCCCCGTAGGAGCCGGTGCCCATGCACAGGGCACACTTGGCTGTTAGAGCCGCTCCTTCATTTCCTGCTGAAGCGTTTTTGTTAAATGTCACGGTGGAGAGCGTGGGGGGGCGGGGGGGGGAGGTGGGGTTCAAGAACACTCAGAAGTGTCCTATTAATTCTTCCTAACGCCGTGACAGGCGGCGCTGGGGAACAAAGCCCGGACGGGCCGGCGGCCGCGGTGAGTCACCGGGGGCTGCACACGCGGCCGGCCCGGCAAACAGGAAAGGCATTTTAACCCCGTTTTCTTCCGATGGCATTCGGAGCTCTGAGTCACGTTCCCGGCACCGCGCCCTCGGTTTTAACTGAACACATACTATCAAACCCAGACTGGGTTCCGAGTCCCGCGATTCCCTGCGATTTTTTTTGTCTGTCAAAGGGAAAAGAAAAAAATCTAAAAAAAGGCCAGGGAGTCGCCACTGTCCATATGTCCTGGGAGCCATCTGTTACGCCTCTAATTAAAACCCACTTGTAATGAGCTTGTTAGTGCTCGGAACGTGTCAGGTATCGGATATTATTCAAGAGGCGGGTGTTTGGGTGGCTGAGCGATGCTCAAACATCCTATTAGTTTAACAAAGTAACGTATTAGTATTTTGACCCGGCGAGTTCGAGACTTCAGGAGGACCTGCCGCTCTGCTCTGATATTTCCCGCCTCCCCCCTCCCCCCTCGACTATGTGGCTGTTTCTACCTCCTCCACGGTCAGATGGCCCCTTCTAATTGCGGCATCGAATCTTTGTCTCCACTTCCAACTGCAGGTGATTTCCAATGATTAAAGACGCACAACGGGGAATAAACAAAAATGCTTACATGCAATTATTTTTAATTAGTATTTGGCTATAAAGTGTATGCCTTCATAAAGAAGTCTGTTATTCACATAAACATCTGTTACCATACACACAAGGAAACGCTGTAAGTCTGTCATCACTTCGCCAGAACAGAGGCGCGGGCGGGCAGGCAGGCGGGCGGGCGGGGCGGGGAGGGAGGCCGGCAGGAAGGCCCGCGCTCTGGGCTCCCGAACAAAAGACAGGAATGGGTCTGGCTGCCAAAACAGACCTGCCTGCGGCCACACCTTCCCATCAGCGCCGCTCACAATCGGAGGAAGAGCCCTCGCCGATAGACCTGCACTTGAAAATGTTAAAATAGATGGAATTATTCTGTGAAAACAATGGCATCTCCTCGCACAAGACAATTTCGAATTCTTTGACTAATGTCGCCCCCCTCGCACTTAATCAGCCGGCTTCCTGTTTGCCCGCTCTCCGCCGGCTGCTACCGGGTTTCTAGGATCTCTGCCCTCTTATTTTTGGTCGTTAATACATCCAAAGCGTGTGAGACGCGGCGGCTGAAATCCCAAGTGTCCGAGGTGAGCCTTGTTTCACCAAAGCCTCCAGCAAGGGGAAATATATACATTTTTCTTTTAATTTTTTTTTTTCAGTGAGTCTGCCCCCACCCAGCACGGGGAGAGAGATACAGGGAAATGAATTAATACCGCGTAATTGATAGGTGGAGACGAGGCTGCTCGGTGGAACACGGAGAGGAAAACGCAGGGGAGGTGTGAGGAGACCTTGCCCATGAATTACCGAGTCGGTGGGAATTGCGGGCTCCAGTCGGCAGAGGCCTGGAAACCACTCCCAGCAACACAAGTTAACACGTTCCGCTCAAGCCCCAAAGCTGCCGTTTTATTAAAGGCACGCAACTCACGCACGTGAAGAACTTACCTTCCTTTGCATGAAAATGCAAACAGTCATTTAATTGAATCCTAGGAATCTGCATCTCTATGATGCCAGGCTCCCTCGTCTGTGCTCAGGTGAGGCAGGAATCAGGGCCCCTGTCCCGCCCCTGCACCGGGCTCCCGCGTGGCCCTCGCCAGGTGACATCCCAGGCCACACCTGGAAACAGACGTCCGTGCGGGAGATTCTCAGGATCCTGTGCTGTTCATGGTGGAAGGGATACACGGCTGAGGCTAGAGTGAACAAATGGCCTCAGTGACTCTACTGTCCAAACTCCATTCTGCCCCTAAAGACAGAGGCCGAGGGCCCAAGCGTGAGGACAGGTTCCCCGGGTCCTTACCCACCTCCGGGCCGCCCACCCCTTCCTTCCAGAGGGGCACCTTCCCCAGGGCAGAAGCCAAGCCCAGACACAGGCTGGTCTGCGAGGCCGGGCTCAGTCGGCTGCCTCGATCGATACCTTGAAAACCTGGCCGCCCGCCGCCCAAGGCCCCGTCCACGCGAGGGCCAGCTGCACGGTCATTAGCGGCCGCGTGTAATTTAAAAATATGACCAAGAACAACCGAGAGGAGGAAATATACTGTCGGACTGGATCTATTGATCAAGAGCCCCCGAAGACAGGCTGTAAATAAAAGGGCACAATGACCCGAAAAGGCAGGTTTTACATTAAGAAACGGCCAATTCACTGCCCGGCGAGCCCGGGAGCCAGGCCTGAGTGCTCGCCGCAGCCTCCCGGGCAGCAGGTGAAAGATGGCCCATTCCTCACGGGGAGCCGGTGAGAGCGCTGCCCTTTGCTAAGCGCCCACTCCTCAGGCGGGGGCCCCTCGTTTTTCATGGGGCCTCTCCCTGTCCCTCCTTCAACGCGGCCTCTCCCTGCGGGAGACAGTTCAGCCATGTGCCGCCCCGCCCTGCCCGAGGGCCTCCCTCCTGGTCTGCAGCCCGAGTTCAAAAAAGGCCTTCTCAGCGCTGCAGGGATGCCCATTGCCCCCTGCAGCCCTGGACCACCCCTGTCCTCTGGCCTGGAGGAGGGAACGCGCCCAGCGAGTGGGCAGACAGCGGTTCTCAACCTGTGGGTCGCGACCCCTTTGGGGGTTGAACGACCCTTTCACAGGGTCGCCTAAGACCATCGGAAAACACATATATAATTACGTATTGTTTTTGTTATTAATCACTATGCTTTAATTATGTTCAATTTGTAACAATGAAAATACATCCTGCACATCAGATATTTACATGACGATTCATCACAGTAGCAACATTACAGTTATGAAGTAGCAACGAAAATAATTTTATGGTTGGGAGTCACCACAACATGAGGAACTGTATTAAAGGGTCTCGGCATTAGGAAGGTTGAGAGCCACTGATTTAGGAGATAACATTGAGGAAACCTCTAAGAAAGTAGGACAAAATGTTAGAGAGATGGAGAATGGGAGAGAAGAGATAAGAAACTCAGGAGGGTGAGCCAAGGAGGTCTAGTGTTTGAATTGTAGGAGAGCCACAGAGAGAAAACAAAGCAAAGAGAGTATTAAGACATATTATTTTTTAAATGTTTTTAGAGCTAAAGGCCATTGGTCACTAGATTTAAGTCCACCAAATGCACAGCCTGATGAATGTAAATAATCCTACACGAAGGCGTAGTATGACATGTTAGGACACCAGGAATAAAGGGAAGATTCTAAAATGTTCCTGCAAAGGCGAGAACCAAAGTGGTCACATACAAAAGAATAAATAATGAGAATCAGGGTTCTTACCAGCAAGACCGGGAGCTGGTAACAATGGGGTGATGCCTTCGATGTTCTGAGATAAGATTATTTACGCAGCCAAGCGATTCGCTGAGCGTGAGAGCAGAATCCGCATTTTCAGGTGTTTTTTTTAGGGGGGGGACTCTAAATCTTAACTCACATACACCTTTTCCTAGAACATTCCTGGAAAACTGAAGCAGGAAAAGAGGATTCTGGAGAGATGGCCCCAGCTAAAATGGAATTGATGGATTACCTGGCCTGTGGCTGCATTAAGGAGTTTTCTACGTCCGGCAAAAACTTGGGGTATGAAGCAAATAAATGTAGCAAGCAAAATTAAGCCAGAGAGAGAGAGAGAGAGAGAGAGAGAGAAGAGACAAACAGTAACTTCCGGGAAAACACAAAAGGTTTACAACAAAATAAAACTAACCAAAGTCCATGGCTCTGAACATTTGAAAAATCAAAATAATGTAAGAACGGAAGGCAGCTTTCATCCACCTTCCACCCCAACCCCAAGAACCGACTTCCATATCACCTTTACCTGGAATGGGGCTCATCTCTTACCAAGGAGAGGACAAAGGAGAAATTCTAGACAAACAACTAGTTGACCCTCAACTGTTTCTCAAAGAGGCCCTGTTTGCTTGTTAATGAGACACTAGATTTTGAGGGCTGGACCGAGACCATGTAACTGTATTTTCTTGATAGCAGAGCCCCTAGAATTGGGGTTTAGTTCGGTGGTGGCGTGACTCGTTTTTGGTTGTGAGTCTCTTGCTTGTCATTTCAAGTGGGCATTTAGGCCAGATCTGCCCGCCTTTCTCGATAATCCAGTCACACTCGTTGTCAGTTGTCCTGTCGTTGCCAAGATACGAGTCCGGCAGCTTTTCCGAGGAGGGGTGGGGTCCCTGCGGTGGCCCCGAAGTGTAGGGAGCCAGGCCCTGCTTCCCTAGAGGCAGCGCTGAGCAGCAGGTCAGAGCGAAGACTCCGACACCAGGCTGCCTGGGTTCAAACCCCAACTCGGGGCCATTTCTCGGAGCCTCTGTTTGCTCCTCTGTATCGTGGGAATAGCGCCTCCTCCCTGAGGCTGCAGTGGGACGGCGGCTGTAACGTGCCTGACAGTGTTCCTGCTCCGTAAGGCGCGGTGTTCTCACTGGTCCTGACATTCGCCCTCCTCCACGGTCAAGCGGTCCCCTCACACCCACACATTGCAACCGGCCCGGAGGGAGAACGGACAGGGGGTCACTGTGCCTGCAGAGCCACAACCAGGGAACTGCCCACATCCCACCCACTGGAACTTAGTCTCAGGACCTGAATCAGCCACAGGGCACAGGGCGATGCCCTCGCCACCCTGGGCACTCCGGTGCCCCTAGAAATGTCCCCCCTGCAAAGGTGCCCAGAGGTGCTGGCGGCCAGCTGCCTGGAGCCCAGGGGCTGCGCTTGGTAACTGCACGTCCAAAGGCAAATACTTGGGAGCATGGCCCTGCTGCGGCCTCCCTGATGCGTCCGAAGCAACGAGCTGGCTTCACGGGGCTGGCTTCCCTTCACTTTACAACTCGGAGATCAGCTCCCTTCAAGCAGATTCAAAACAGGAGAGGTGACAACTGCAGCCTGGACACCGAGGGGACGTCACTTACGTTTTTCTTCAGTTTTATCACAATGAGGACACTTTGTGTTTAAGCCACAGGCGCCAGACTCCAGGATTCAAGCAATGCCCGCTTTCTCGGCGCAGCTGTGGGATGCTGGGAGCGCCAACGCAGAGCTCTCCCGCGGAGACCTGCTAAGTTCATTCGCCGCGGCTAACTTTCCTGTCCTGTGGGATCGGAAGCTATAAGAATGGTTTTCTTTAGAGCAATATAGAAATTCTTTTTTTTAAAATTGCAAACAGCTAAATAAAGGCTGACAAAAACAATAGGTTCATTTTTTACTGCAGACCTTCAGATTATGGGACATTTGCCCCTTGGCCAATTTGGGCTGGCTCGGAGCCAAAGGAGATGTCTCCATTCTCGTCCTGACCCTTCCACCGACTGTGGGCAAGAGAAAAGCCCTCCATCTTCAGAACTCGAGCCACGTGTTGGGGGGGAGGCAGAGTGGCTCCCTAAACTACACTGGTCACGAAAAAAAAATCCTATTACTTTACACTGGCCCATTATTCTCATTCTCTAGAAATCAAATACTGAGGACATGAAAGTTTTAAAAAAGGAAGAAGTCTCAAACATTTTGATAGTCTATTATAAATCCAGTTTTAATAACCGGAGGTCTACACAGGAACCATCAATAAGTGTGAGCAGACGCGCTGGATAGATATTTCCAAGCAACGCTTTTCTCTAGGACGTTGGCCCTAAGGATGTCAGTGGACGTCTCTCCATCCTGCTCTTAGCCACGCCCCTGCCCCCTTTTCTTAATTAACGAGACTTGAGATCGTTTGGCAAATTGTAGCCACGAAGGTGAGTATCGGGATTGGAGGATGCTTTGTCGCTTGAAACATAAATCTCCCAGCTCCCCTCCCGTGTGCTTCGTACATGTGGCTTCGCCTTCATATTTATCTTGCTTTCCAAATCCTTTGTGCAATTGTCATTTCATTGAAATCAGAAGCTGTGTCTTAATTACACGGGGGTGGGGGACCCATCCAGTTACCCGTCTCTCTGTATGTGCATGTGTTAACGATGACAGCTCCAAGCCTTTCCTGGTACGCGAAAGACCAAAGTGCATCTCACTGGGTTAAAATTAAGACTTGCAAAATGGCACAGCCTGGGAGACAGAACAAAGCCACGTCCGTGTCTAGCTGACAGTGATAACGGGACGGTGGGCTGATGGAATGACGCAAAAGGTGTTCAGCTGATGGCTTAGGAGAAGGCAGTGGAAACTGCAACACGCCCCCCCCACCCCCCACACACACACACCCACGTCAAGTTAAACTCAGCAGTTACAGTTTAAGCCAGTGATGGCGAACCTATGACACGCGTGTCAGAGGTGACACGCGAACTCATTTTTTCGGTTGATTTTTCTTTGTTAAATGGCATTTAAATATCTAAAATAAATATCAAAAATATAAGCCTTTGTTTTACTATGGTTGCAAATATCAAAAAATGTCTATATGTGACACAGCACCAGAGTTCAGTTAGGGTTTTTCAAAATGCTGACACGCCGAGCTCAAAAGGTTCGCCATCACTGGTTTAAGCCATTCTTCCAACATGAAGTCGAAAACACCCCAATTGGTGATGTTACGGGCAGAATAATCCTGTAGCCAAACTTGAAATAAATGGGCTTTCATAAGACGCGAGTCTGCCGCATATCCTAGTAATTAATCAGAAGAAGGCACTGCCTCTTAAGCATTAAACCCCTCCAAACGGGGAAAAATCGCCGTGTTGCTCAGCACTGGGCCTTGATTCATTTAGCATTAACTTTTCGCCTTGATTAACGTGGATTTAATTGTACGGGTGTGAGGTTAGTGCATTTCTGAAAAAATAAACACCGAGGGTTTTGTTTTTTTTTTTAGCTGATTATTCCAACTGCAGGCTGCCCGTCATTTTGCAGATGAATTAGAGATTCCCAGTTTTTAAAGCTTATTTAAAATAGATAAACACACAGACCGTGGCGGTGAGTTGTACTTCCATGCCCGTGCAGAGGAGAGTGTTTGGGGGACAGCACTGGAGCCCGCACTGTGCCGGGGACAGAGAAGCATGTGGGCGCTCAGCCCCGGGGGGCGCCGTTCGGTGGGAGGGAGGTGCGGACCCAGGTAACGGATGCAACTGAGGGCTGTGCAGACACCGCAAGCAGATGCCCGTTTCCTGGAAGGCTTCCCAGAGGAGGCGGCCTTTCAGCGTGGCCTTGAAGGTAAGCAGGGGAGAAGCCCCCTAAAGAGAGAGAGAAAGTCACCGCACGTGTTGCACCCCCCTCCCTCGAGAAATGGCTCTTTCTGGTCTCGGAGACGTTGTGGCGAGCATCCCTGGACCTGAGAGTCTGGCTCGATGCCCAGAGCCCCCGCCTCTACCCAGTGGGCTTGGGGTCCTGGGCCGGGTCAGGGCAGGGGCAGCGCCTCTGGGAAGCGGCTACAGAAGGCTCCTTGTCCCACAGGTGGCGTGCGAGCCAGTCTGGAGTGAGCCAACTCTGCAGCCCCTGGGGCCTGGGTCCCCAGCGAGATTGCGGAACGTGCCAAGTGCTGGCAAATGGAGAGGTGGCTTTGGGCACTGGAGACCCTGGCTCCCAATCCCTCCCCGTGCAACCCTCGGTCCCAAACCCTACCCCCAGGACCCTGAGGTCAGGCCACTGCCCAGCAAGAACCCCACAAGGCTCCATCGTTGCCCTGGGACCCTGCCCTCCCCCTCACTCAGCCAACGCATCTGGCAGAGATGCCCAGAGACCCCACGGGTGCCAGCTCAGGGGCAGACACCAGGGAGGCCAGATGGATGGCCAGCCTGGTGGGGAGCCAGGTCGTGGCAATGATCTTCGGGTCGGCGCTAAAGCCCTCCCCTTCCCGCTGCCCTGCCCTCGCTCCCCGGGCGACCATAAATGTTAGAGCCGTATCTATTGACGATTATAACCATACAAAGGCAGGACAGATAGGCTCCACTCCTCAGCCCTCGGCCGTAAAGTTTACAAACTCGCCGTGGCGGGGGATAAATGACCATGGCCGGCCCGTTGCTCATTTACACAGAACATTCCTCTTCGAGACGGCGATTTTTCCTTTCTCGCGCCGGCCAAGGTGTTTTTGTCGTTGTGGTTGTTGTTAAGCGACTTGATTTTTCTAGAACATGCAGAACTGGGGGGGGGGGGGGGGATCTGAAGAGCAGATTAGAAACCATCAGAAGTGATTAGGCAAAGCGGATCATGTCAACAGGTAAGGGGAGCCCGATGTCTCCCCTTGGCGATCCCACGGGAGGACCGAGGAACCGGGTACTCCCACTGGGCTCCGGGCGATGAGAAACGGGCCCCCCAGGGTTTACTTAAAAGTGTATCGTCGAGGATAATGGCTCCAGATGAAGTTTTTAGGCTCCCGGATCGCCGCTGTTGTGCCCTGGACTAATTATGTCTACCGGAGCCCTACCTGGGCCAATCAGCCGGTCCGGAGGGAGGGTATTTCTGGTAGATGTTTTCCTGGGTTTTCCCCTCGCAATGGGACCAGTGGGTATTGGGTAACGGCATAGAAAAGAAATGATTAATTCAAAGTTCAGGTGCAAGACAGGGTCAGGAAAGAAATGTTCCCGGATAGAGTGAGCATTTCAAGATGAATCTGCGGCTCGAAACATCATTTGATGATGCATTTTCCATTCTGTGGCCGGGGGAAGCCTTGTGGCCCAGGCGCGCGCGATCACCGTGTCGCCGGTGCCATGTGCCGAGATGGGCTTTTCATAAAAATTAGCTGACATGGTCGTGAGCACGCGAGGAAATTTATAGCTTTCATACTGGACGGCCATTCCCAGAGCAGTTTCCAATCACTTGGGCTTTTTATTAAGTTTATTGTTCTTTTATTGTTCAGTGGAGTGTAAGCAGTGAGATTACAAATAAATGTAAGCTCCCGTGGCTGGGAAGGCGAGCCTGTAGAATTAGGAGGGACGCGGGGGAAGGAGGCGGACAGTCATTTGAATCGCCGGCGCCATGAAGCACCGCCGGCGGACCTGTCCTGTCACCTGCCTGTATCCTCAAGCGGCACAACGACATTCCATTCCCGTCCCAGGTTCCCCAGGAAGCCCTCCGAGAGGATGTCTTTGTGCTGAAACCGGGTGTCGCCATCACGCCGTCATGGGGAGAAGGCGCACCGTGCTTGTCCCCCTTCCAGGCCCTTCCCCGTGTGTCGTTGTGTGTTGCGTTGTGGCTGTTGTCTCCAGCCAGGGGTATCGTGCCAGCATCCCCAACACTCCCCCCCACCCCTGCCAGGACCACTCTAGAAAGCTCGAGGGCCGGGGAGACCCACCTCTGGAACCAATGGGAGAATGGCCAGCCTTCTCCCGCTGCTTTCATTTAGAGCTATGGGCAGTGAGCCACGGAATTTTCCATTCCATCTCCATTTCCCCCCAAAGAAATGGTCCTCTTGATCACTAAGTTTTTTGTTTACTTGTTTTTTAAATATATTTTTATTGATTACAGAGAGGAAGGGAGAGGGAGAGAGAGAGAGAAACATCAATGATGAGAAAGAAGCATTGATTGGCTGCCTCCTGCATGCCCCCCACTGGGGACAGTGCCCACCACCCGGGCACGTGCCTTCATTGGAAATCCAACCATGAACTCCTGGTTCAGAGGTCAAAGCTCAACCACTGAGCAACATGGCCAGGCTTAATCACTAACGATGTCATGCTTTCTTTTCCCAGGTGTTGGCTGAAAGTTGTTGTTTAAGGCTGGTTAGGAGGAGAACAAAGGGGCCTTGATTCCAGGGAGGGGAGCTATGTGCCCCTACAGCCCTTCTCAGGGTGGCCCTGCGCAGAGCGTTATGGGGCCCTTTGCTGATTCGCGTCAGCAAGGGGACCTCTATCCCAGTGGGCACCTGTGTGCAGACACGGTGGGTTTCCAGTCCCCGACTTACCTGCTAACAGACTCGGGCATGTGTCCAGCGCCAGGTGAAGGATCCTGCCAATATCCTGCCCCATTTTCCCAGCCTCCTTTGTGGTGAAAAGTACTCCTGAAATCTCATTCTGGCCAACGAGACGCAGGCAAACGTGGACTGCGGGGCGGGGAGGGAGGCAGCTTCTGGAGCAGCTTGGACTTCCCTGACAAAGGGGGTCCAATGTTGCTAGTGCACTGCCCTCCCCTTTCCCATCTCTTCAGCCCTAAACCTCCACTCTGTCTGAAGCCGAGGCCATGCCCTTGCAACCATGAGGCCAGGCGCTCAGGACCAACGCCGACGCCAGGAACGAACAGGGATCAACAAGACAGAAGGGGCCTGGCGTGGTGGCATTGTCGGGTGGTGGGAAGGACACGCCCTGCTCTGCCTTCCTCCCCATTTCTACCTGGAAACCAATATCTCATTTGCTTAAGGCAGGTCATCAGCCGGGGGTTCTGCTTCTTGCAGCCCATGTGTCCTGATGCCCTGTGGCCCTGACCTCACGTCCCCCCGTTCAGCCATCTCACCCTGGTGCGGCTACCATGCCCACGGTGCGTGTGTCCAGCTGGGTCACCACCCCTGGAGGACAGACACTGCCCGATCCCTCAGTGTCCATCTGGGGCCTGGCTCAGTGCTCAGGGCCAGTTTCCCAGAACTGTTTTCTGGATTGAAATTGAACGGATTATGGTAAGAGCAGTGCTTAACAAGTTGGCATTTTAAAACACAGTGGTCATACCCTAGCCAGTTTAGCTCAGTGGATAGAGTGTCGGCTTGTGGACCAAAGGGTCCCGGGTTCGATTCCGGTCAAGGGCACCTACTGTGGTTGGAGGACTCCCTCCCACCCCCACCCCCCAGTCAGGGACACCAGAGAGGCAACCAATCGATGTTTCACGCTGCCTTTCCCTCTCTCTTCCACTCCCTCTCTAAAAGCTCAATGGAAAAATATCCTCGGGTGAGGATTAACAAAACAAAAAAACATGTTTGTCACAATAACTCTAAACGGGGTTTCCACTCCGTGTTTCTGAGGTAAAGTCTCAAATAAAAGGGGGAGCCCTGGCCATTTGGAGGAGGCGGTAAGAGTTGCTCTAGCCCTGGTCCTTGCCACCCTCTGCCCTGGGTACCACCCCCCACCGGAGGCCCCCAGGGCTAATTTCCTGCCTCCCCTTCAGCCTCTGGGCCGGGAAGCGGGGCCCAGGCCAGGCCCGCGGCAGCGAAGCCGGCCCCCTCTGCCTCTGTGCCCAGTGGAGCCACAGCTTCATCTTCATTTTCTGAGGAAACCCTTGAGCTGCATTACCGCTTCCATCGCGCCCGTGACAGACAAATGCCTCGCTATAAATCAAAGTTAGGGTGACGGATACACTAAACACCTTCGCTTAATGATGCGATTGTTTCTTATCTGCAAAGTAATGTCACTTATGGCTTTGCTATTTACAGTCAATGTGGTGTTAGACCATTTTATGTCCCTGATGGCTCTGTGGCCAGCCCATTAGCTGTGATTATGGACCAAAGGGGATGCCGCCGCGAAGCCTGGAGAGAGAAGGCCGGGCTCCACCGCCCCCAGGCACCGCCGAGGAAGAAGGGCACTGGTTGGCGGGCCGTGGCCGAGCCACCAAGGCAGTTCTGAGGGCCTCCCGGACAGCACGGTCGATAGGAACAATAAAACAAACAGAGGCAGGGCTGCCTTCCCTTTTCAGGCGCGGCCCCCGGCCCAGCAGGGCCTGGGCCCGGAGAACACAAAAGAACACAGAAGGCCAGGCCTGTCTCCCGGGGGGGTTGGGCCCGGGGCTGGCTTCTCATCCATTATTTGCTGGGCTTTGCGCAAACTATTCTCTTTGAACAGAGTGTCGGTGGGGAGAGCAGAGCCCACCTGGGTCTCCGTCCTGGTTTCTGTCCCGGCGGTGGGAGATTTCTCCTCCCACTTCAAAGACAGCCCCCACGGTGGGACGGGGTCCCTGTCCTGTGCCTCTGCCCAGCCCGCAGCTCCCCAGCCCTGGCCTCAGGTGGGAACAGCATGGAGGAGCAGAGCCCCGCGTCTCGGCTGCTCTAGGAGAAGGGGAGGGAAGCTCAGGGTTGGTTGGTAGCTTTGAAGGGATCTTGGCTAAGAGGCTGCCGCCTGGGGACAGCTGTGTGCGTTCAAACCGCCGGGCACTGTCCCCAGCCCATGGATGCCACTGCCGAGGAGCAACGCGTTCATTCGACGAGACGAGTAGTAACTAGAGTGGGCAGACCTGTGTCCTCCAAAGACAGGCTCCGGTCCTAACCCCCGGGACCCACGAGCGGGACCTTATGGGGAAACAGGGTCTTTGTAGAGTCAATCGGTCAGAGGAGGTCACTCTGGGTGGGGTGGGCCTTGTGCGCTAACTGGCTTCCTGTAAGAAGAGGGAGATGGAGAGACACCAGGCACCGGAGGGAAGGATGGAGGCAGAGAGTGAAGTGACGCCTGGAGGGGCCGGAGCCGCCAGAGCTGAGACAGGCCCAGCAGCCTCTCCGTCGGACCCACGGGAGGAGCCAGCCCTGCAGAGCCCTGGGTTTAGGACGTCCAGCCTCCTGAACTTTGAGAGAAGACATTTCTGTTGTTTTAGGCCACCTGGTTGGTAATACTCTGAGCCATGGCAGCCCCAGGAGATGAGAACAGGGGCCGGTGAGCATGCAGGGCACCGGACAGCTGCCAGGGAAGCCCTTGGCGGGGGGGGGGACGTGAGCTGCCATCTCTGCCCTCATGGGCCCGGGGGCTCCACTCGGAGGGGGGACTCCTGAGAAGGTGGGTGCCAGGACACAGGGGGCGAATATGTTGTCTGTGTGGATGAACCCGGCACCCTGGATGCTGCGGTTGTGGGCTCAGGTGGTCGTGTTTCGTACCTTTGCCCTCAACACCCATGCCATTCATTTCCTTCGATGCTTTGAAAGAATGAATTCTGTGCTTCTCTCAGCTAAACAGGATCGCCCAGTAGTGCCTTCATCTCACCCCGCCAGGCCCTTCCCGAGCGGGTGGAACTCGGTCAGCTCACTCTCACGGCCTTCCTCCCCCCAGTCTCGGCCAGGATGCCGACCGCACCTGGTCTCGGTGGAACCCACTGCAGTTTAACCGCGTTCCACGTGCCCTGTGAGTCGGACATGCTAGGGATGCTGGACCCAGGAACTGGTAAAGCAGCTCGGTAATGAACCCCTACTGTCCCCACCGATGGAGGCAGGTGAGCAGCAGGCCTGGCGGGGGTGAGGCCAGCGCCAGGACACCCACCGGGACCTGGTCCTCCCCACCTTGGTTCAGCATCCTCACTCGGCAAGTCCCGGGTGGCCGCTAAGCGAAATACGCCGGCCAGAGGAAGACAAGGTCCATGTGATCTCACCTACTTGTGGAATCTAATGAACACAGTAAACTGATGAACAAAATAGAAGCAGAGGCATGGCACGGAACAGACTGACAGCTGTCAGAGAGGAGGGGGTGGGGGCTGGATGAAAGGAGGTGAAGGAGATTAAGCAAAAAAAAAATTATATATAAATATAAATAACACAGACACAGACAACTGTGTGGTGACAGCCAGAGGGTAAGGGGAGGGGGGAGGGGGAGGTGAGCAAAGGGTGGGGGAGAAATGGGGATGGAAAATGAACAAGACCAGAGGGAATGAGATGGAGATAGAAGAGGAGACAAGGGAAGGAGGAGGAGGAAGAGGAGGAGGAGGAAGAATGCCTTTTAGAAAGTCAACCAACAGTGACTGTCAACTTCTAAATCATCATTCACAATAAATACCAAATGATAACATTTTAAGGTATAATTCAGGGAAATAAAGCAGAGAATTATTATTATTATTAATAGCAGAGAATTATTCCAGATAGCTGATGCAGAAATAACTCATCATTATCAAAATCACCTTATAAGAAAAACATGGCTGCAGGGACAGGCTCAGGGGTGTCTTTTGTTACTGACCGCCCCCTCCTGTGTCCGAGGGCCCCTGCCACTGGCGAGAGGCCCTGTGGCCGCTTGGAGAGCCCGCAGTGATCCCGTGGCCACCAGCGGCGTTGGCACCACTTAAAAAGAGACACCTCCGGCCCTTGGCATCCCCGCCTGCAAACATCGCAGACGCTCCGAACTGTGAAACCTTGAAACCCGACTCGATGTTTCCGAGGTCTGACACCAACAGGAACGTTTTAATTAAAAAGTAAGCTGGTGGGAAGGCTTGTAAAATTCTGTGAAGTGAGAAAGATGTTTTAAACATGTAGGGACCCTTTGGGGGTAGGAAAAAAAAGGGGGGGATTTTGCAGAAGTAATAGCTCTATTCCATTTTAATATTTTTGAATGTAGAGGTGCTTTTTTAATCTCGTTCCAGAGAAAGCAAGATTTATGGCTGATTACGCTGGGGTAACAAATGGGGAAGCAAGCGCCGTGAACACCGCCCTCGCATGCATTTGATTTTGGGGTGATATCTTTCCGCTTCTGGTTGCAAACAGGAATAAATTAAATATGATTGCACGGGACGGCTTTATGCTTACTCAAGAGTGCCTGCCACCGTGTGGATCCTGCAACAACCTAGTTTTCGGGCGGGGGTGGTGGGGGGGGGACACTGGACAGAAGAGTCCTCAGTGCTAAGCTGATGATGAGGGTACTTGCGGCCGCTCAGGCTGAAATTAGCAAGTGTTATTAAGGCGTCCCCATGTTTGGGCTAAGAAATGGCTCCCTTTAGAAGGGGTGCTCTTTATTCAACCTCTCAATGTCAGTTATCATTTTTAAAGCAGCTTGACCTGGAAGCATGCAGCTAAAATTGTGGGGACTGTTAATGACAGTTTTATTGGGCACGCTGCTTCGGTTCACATTCTGAGGTCTGTATGTAATTGATCTTTCTCCCCTACATGAGAAACACAGCAATAAGCTGGTTGCAGCACCACATTATAGATATAGAGAAATAATAATGATGTCACCTTGAGATTCAAAGATCGTGGAATAGTAATAGTCTCCTAGCTCATTTCTCCCCACTGTGATGACCTCTCCCATACTAAATCTTAACAGTCTCAGCATTATTTTTGAATTATTCATGCTAGCCTTTTCCCTCACTACAAAATCAAGGAAAATGAATGCATCATGCCCTGTCAGCTCCACAGGTATTTGGGTAAAAATATAAAATGTTATTTGGGATCACAAAAAAAGGGGGTGCAGGGGTATCAGCCGCATGCTTACCTGGAACAGAAATACGCACATAAGGCAAAAGAAAAATTCCTTTGTGAAGGAAAAAAGCGAGCACACGTTCCCATCAATTCCAAATCGATTATCAGCTAATCATGTTTGGGTTATGCGGAGGGCGAGATGTCAATGGCTTCCCCAAAAGGGCATAATAAGACTCGATTCTGTCCTGAGTCCCTGTCCCCTGAGCTACACTAATAAGTCAGAAATTTGTACACTTTCAATCTTGGCCAGTGTTAGCCAAGGTGAAACGTAACGCTCTGGCTTTTGAAATATCAAATCGGCATATGTTTCTTATTTTAATTCAAATGATGTCGCGATAGCAGCTTGACAACTCTGCTAGTGCGGCTGGCCTAGCGGACAGGGGGCCACCACAGCCTCATCCCGGCGGGCGGGGGAGCTCCTGAGAGGCGCCCGCGTGCGGGAATAAAATAAAACGCATGTAAATGCGAACGCGGGCAGGTACCCTGATCCGTCTGCAGCTCTTGACCTTTGAGTTCATGATGAAAAACAAATGTCAAGCTTTCAGGAGACAGGAGTGGCCCCGGCTTTGCAGGGTGCTGTGGAGCAGGCTGTATTCATTTCGTGTGGCATCCATAACCTTGAAATCAAGATTTTGCACTAAAAACCCGGGTTAATGTTGATTCAGAAACCTAAGGCAAAAAGGCAACTTTATTTAAAGGAGCCGTCGCGGCGAGAGCGGGCGAAGGCGGCTTGCCACTCTCGATTTGGGGAGCTGCTCGCTGGCTTCCATGGCAACGGATCCTTACGAGGACCAGGACCTGGAGATGTTCCCTAAAGAGGCTTCTCATTCTGCATGTCACTCTAATTAGAGATGTGATTCTCGCTCGCGGGGTTAAGTAGACCACACCTGGAGGGAAAGCGAGGGCGGGTGAGTCCTGTTCTCAGCCCCACGCAGCTGCCACTTCGGGATCGAGACAAGGCGTCATTCTGTTGTGCAACACGCGCTCTTTGTCATTCGCAAAATGCATTTTTTTTTCTTGCTAAAGAAAGACATAGACGTCACTGGGTCCCCTCGCTGGACTGCAGGTGCCAGCTGCTGGGTATGATGGGACAGCGGCCACCCTGCCCGGAGGCCTCGCACCTGCGGTCCCGCCCTCCCACCTGCCCCGAGACCAGGTGGACAGGAGGGTGCGGTCTGTTATCAAAGACTGATGCTCAGCGCGAACTTCACGCTAAGTATGGTCCGATTCTTTAAAACTTAGTGTCATGGGTCAGTTATTGGAAAATGGCCCGTATCTTGTCTTTTCTGATGCTATCAACTTCTCAGCCAAAAAAAAAAAGGAAGACAAAAGAAAAAAAGACAGCAAACGCAAGTGGCCCTTTCCCTCTCTCTCCCAGGAGCTGGCCAGTCCTGAGTTAGGGCTCCTTTGCCCGAGGAAAAGTTAAATGCTCCTTGTGGTCTAAATTCAAGTCCCAGCCAGAGGCTCACCCCGAGGAGAGGGGACAGGACTTCCCTTACCCGGAGCTAAGGGCGGGGAGCGGCTGGAGGGCTGGCTGGCTCTGCCCCCCTGGGCCTGGGGCAGAACTTGATCTTGGAGATGGGGCAGGTGGGGGAGGGGGGGCTCTGCCCCTCTCACCAGCCTGGAGGCAGGATGCCCAGGTACTTTTGCATTTCAGATCAGCTATCTGGACGATATTGGGGACATATTTATACTAAAAAGCTTGCTGTGCGCCTGAAAGGCAAATGTAACTGGGTGTCCTGGGTTTTTATCTGCTAGATCCGGCCACACTAGGAGGTCACGGCAGGAGCTGAGTGGGTGGCTGCCTGCGACGTTGGCCTGCGCACCCGGGCTCTGCCCCAGCGGGGAGGTCCTGGGGGCCTCTTCTCCCCACTCCTCGTCCCTCTGCCCACACCATCCCACAAGCAAGCTCCGAGGGTGTCCCCTTCCTCAGGCTGCCTGGGTTGGGGCTGCCGGCCACTTCCCCTCTAATCCCCACTCGGGGGTCCAGCAGGGAAGCCCCGGGAAGGGGGCACAGACAGGGCCGCAGCCTGCTGGCGAGACCAGGAGCACCCGGCTCTTTCCTGGTAGTGCCCTGCAAAACCTGAGTCAAGACACCCATGTTCTCTGAGTCTTTCTTTGTTCTGAGCAGTGAGTTCAAATAGATGATGCGTTTGTTAAGGGACGCCCAGTGCTCTTCAACACCAGCGGGTGAGGGTGAGGGTTATGTGTCTGCCAGACGGGGCCATGAGGTGCCCAGAGGAAGTGTTGTTCTGGGTGTGTCTAGGGTGGAGGAGAGGAACACTGAGGTCAGGAGACTGAGTTAGGCAGTTGCCCGCCCCACGTGGCTCCCTCCGACCCACGGGAGGTCGAGGGCAAAAGCCGGGTAAGGGAGAAGGTGCGCCCTCTGCCAGGCTGGGCGGGGACACGGGCCTCTTCCGCCTTCAGTTCCACTCGGACCTGAACTTGTCCATCCATCAGCTCCCCTGGGTCTCTACTCACCAACTGCAGTTCTGGGCCATTCTCAGCTCCCATAATCAAATGAGAAATTAGAGGGATAAATACAGTAGGTCCTCGGGTTACGTCGGGGATCTGTTCCTACGGCAACATAACACGATTTTCGCTGTAAGTCGGAACCCACCTACATAAGCACCTACGTCACTCACATGGAGCACATACACAGCAGTAATGAAGTGAAACAGTAAAAAAAAATTTAAAAGAAAGATAACAATTCCTGACCTTTACTCCTGATAAATAAATAATAAAAAACATAAAGCACATATGTACATACGGCAAAATGACGGAACTTTTTTTTTTAATAAATAAATGGGAGATGGCGACGTAACCACGAAATGATGTAGGTCGAGTCCGACGTAACCTGAGGACTGTCCGTAGATAGATAGATGATTGATAGATAGATAGATAGATAGATATAGATATAGATATAGATATGTATATGTGGATATGGATATATAGATATGTATAGATGATAGATATAGATATAGATATAGATATATAGATATAGATATATAGATATACATTTCCATTTCTCTGGAGCACCCAGATACACAGCATAGTTGTGGGGATCATGTTGTTTTTGGCATTAATTCCCCGGTTATCATGATGTATAGGATTTTCACTGAGATAAAGGGCATGGATGCCCCAGCGACCGCGTGCGGCCGTGCGGGTGTGTGGGCGTGTGGGCGTGCTGGAGGCGGGGAGCTGGGCAGCACCAGCAGCGGCCACCCTCACAGGCCCAGTGCCCAGGGATTTCACCCACACGGTCAAGGCGGCGGGTGTCAGGCTGGCAAAGGAAATCATTGCTGTTTGACTTTCCACTGTGAAGTGTGGCCGTCATATTACGCGCTGCTCCCCTGAACAACTGGCTGGCGTACAGACGCCCGGGAAGGTGCGAATGACTGAGAGTGTGTGGGGCGCCGGGCAGGTTAGTCATGAGAACGGGCTGCTGGGAGGCCGGGGGGGGGCCTCTCTTCTCCTCTCCCATCCCATCTGCCTTGTTTCCAGCCTGACGTCGTGTTTGCTTGTTCTTTAATAGATTCGCTTTGAGTTTTTGCACATTTACGGAATCCATTTGAACACCTGACGGCTGGAGAGTGGCGGTGATGTTATGGTTGGAAAGAGTGGATGCACACATATTCGTGAACGTGTCATCGTTAAACTGCATCAGGTTATGTACCAATTATTTTTCATTTCTGTTATTAAAAGATTAGGGATAAAATACAAGAAGAATTTAAAGTAAACTCCCAAACCTTCAGTTTCCAGGATGAGATGTATCAGTTTTACGTTGATGACTACCCACTTTACGGCGCTTGCTTATTAGAACATCATGACGTCCCGGGACATCGTGCAGGGCCGCCTGAGTCCAGCGCCACGCTTAACACCTCCGTGGGCTGCCGGCCCTCATCTCTCTTCATTCCTGCTCTCTCGTCTTGGTCAGGAAACCCAGTGGCACAGGCACCCAGGGCCCGTTGCGTCCTTCCCTGGGTGTTTCCAGCCCCTCCCAGTGCCCCCCTTTCCTTCCATGCACCCCGCTGCCATCCATCACAATGCCAAGCAGTCTCTCCCCTCGCCTTCTGGTGCTGAGCGTGGCTTTGTTACCTTATTTCAATGCCGGGATTAGAGAACAATTAATGAGGTCAGCGTCCTGCTATCATTTTTGAAATATTTTCTGCTCCTGAGAATCTTCGAGGCAGAACTACGCAGGCACACACACGAGCCTCTTCTCACTAAGCTGCAGAGTCAGAGCTGGCCTTTGATGGATGCTTTCTGGTCGGCGTCTCTAAGGAGCCAATTTTTCAAGGTGGGGGGGGGGGAGAGAGAGAGAGAGAGAGAGAGAGAGAGAGAGAGAGAGAGAGAGAGAGAGAGAGAGAGAAATTTCAATGGAGGGAAAACAGGTAATTTAATAAATACATTTAGGCACAAATGAAACCACCTGTGCTGGGCCTGGGTCCTACATGAGCCCGCCTCAGGTGAGGAGAGAGGTACTTTCCCTCGGAAGATTGGATTATTTTTGAATCCCACTTATTCCACTAAATTGAGTGCCACATTATGAAATCCATTTCAACTTTTATGGACATCCCGCCTCCTCCGGGGGCTTCTTTAGGCATTTGGTTTATTGGGGAAGAATCGTTTATTTCCTGCAACGACGCCCACGGTGCTGGCACATTACAGCACAGAAAATAAGCCACGGCATTCATGTCTGATTGCCCAACAGCATCCGCTCCCATGATTTTCTTAAAATAATGGAAAATGGTAGACGATGACATTCCCAGGGCAGGCTAGGAGATCCTGGCATATCTAATCAAAATGTTATCACCCCAGAAACATATTCGTAATATGACCTTTGGCAGCCGCTTCTTCGTGAAGAAATCCTTTCAAAACGGCCACCATTTCCAACCAAGCGCTGGAGCCCGGAGGAAATTCAGGGAGGAGAAATTGCATTTGCCAGGAAACAGCCTCCCTCGGCCCCCGGAGCTCACCAGGACCCTCGCTCCGTTGTCTTAAACTGTCCAAGTTGGACTCCTTTTGGATTTTTGAACGATTCAGAAAAGATACTTCCATCCACAGCTCCGTCAGCCTCAGCATCGCTAATTCCTGAGAGCAGCGCAGGGAGCCGCGGAGAATTTCTCCTGAAGCCGGAGAGAGCCATCCGGAGTGAGCTGCCAGGCTGTTGACCCAGGGAATGAAAATGGAAATTCTCTCCTAGTCTCCTCCTTCCTCCCCGCACGGCCCCAGGCCTGTTGCCTGGGCGCATCCTGAGGATATAGGATCCCATTCCAGAAATATTCCGACATTACCTATGTGGAAGTTTGAAAAATTGTCTAAAACTCCCAGCACATTCGAGCACACGGTTCCACGCGGCCATCACAAAGCCCATTTGCACCGATGCGAGAGGCAGGCTCGAGCCCAATCCCCACAGCTTCATTTCTAAGTCAGTGGGAATCTGAAAACCTTCTTGTGGCTCATGAGGTTAGGGGAGCCTGCCTCCTTCTTCCCCACGGGCCCCCCTCCCTGCAGCCCCCCAGCACAGGGCTGTGGCTGCAGGATGCGTGCGAAGGAACAAATCATCAGGAAAAAAAGAAGTTGGAAAAAGAAGTTTTAGCTAGCAGAACCGAGGGGAAATGAAACATTGAGGATCTGAAAAATGCCAGGTAATGCAGGTGGAACCATTAAAAATGAGGGCTCGTCTCGGCCAGAGAGCAGAAAGGGAACGGCTGGAATGTGTAGACTTCTGCAGAGATCCAGGCTCAATTCACAAATGGCAAAGCACACTGAATCAAAAGTGACCTTTCCCATTACCGTCACCTAGAGATTCTATTCATCCAGGGGCCTGTTTACTCTGGAATCAGCCCACAGACGGGTGCCCCGAATAACTGTGAGACTAATGGTTCCAAAATCACCTTTACTTTCCTCGTCAGACTTTTCCCGATCTCTTTTTATTGCCCGAGCATGGGTAGATGCCAAAGCGATACTATTTCTGGCTTGTTAATAACCAAGCTACATTTCCCCGATCATTGGCACGCTCAAGCTCTGCAAATGAAAAGCAAATTTGCAAGAAGCAACACATGCAGGGAAGTCAGATCCGCTATTCCCGTCTCAGACCCGAGAAAGACAAGTTTTTAATCAGCAGTCAACTCGGCAGTCTTTGGAGTTGGTTTAAACTAAGTCAGCAACTCTGATTCTTTTATTTGAAGAACAAATAGCAAGATAAAATCCCTAAGCCCTAGAAATACACCATCATCACTTGCCACCAAAAGATTTTAAATTCCTCAATTCAAAAATGCTAACAGAGTCTTTTTTTTTCTGTCTCTCTTTCTCGCTCCCTCCCTTCATGCCTCCTGCTTCTCTCTCTCTCTCTCTCTCTCTCTCTCTCTCTCTCTCTCTCTTTCCTTTCCCCTCCCTAATCCTATATTCGGAGGAATTGAGAATATTCTTAGAAAACATTGAACCTTGGGGATCAATAACTCCACACAAGTAAGTCCTAGCACTACCATTTCGTAGCTGAGTAGCTGTGCACAAGTAATCTGACCTCTTTCCTCCTCAGTCTCCTCACTGTAAAATGGGTATAATGATGCTCATCTCACAAATCTGTGAGGTTTTCTGTTTTGTTTTGTTTGTTTTTTTTTAACGTTTTTCTTGATTTCAAAGAAGGAGGAAGAGGGAAAGAGAGATAAAAACATCAATGATGAGAAAGAATCATGGATCGATTGGCTGCCTCCTGCACGCCCCCTACTGGGGATCAAACCCACAACCCAGGCATGTGCCCTGACCAGGAATTTAACCCTGACCTCCTGGTTCATAGGTTGACGCTCAACCACTGAGCACACTAGCCAGGCAAAGCTGTGAGATTTTAAAAGGATAGCACAAGTAAAGACAGGTAGCACAGTGCCCAGGTACACTTGTATTACTCAAGACTCGATTACAAAAACAACTCAAACTTGTTTATTCAAACAAAATAATTCATTGTCACACAGACATGAGAAGTCCAGGGACGGCCACCTTCAGATCAGGCTGGATCCAGGGGCTCAACAGTGCAGGCTGGGGCCTTCCTCTCTATCTCCATGGGAGCCCCTCCCGGCAAAGATGGCTGTGATGGCCCTGGAGCCACATGGTCCCTGCTGGGCCAGCAGGGCTTCGTCTGCAGTGGCTGTTGGTGAGACAGATGGAGGGACCACTCCTAGCACCTCACCCTCTCATTCCTGACTCCCCAGGTTACCTAGCAGACCATGGGACCCGGGGACAGACGGCCACCGCCCCGTCGGCACCATAGCTCTGCTGCCCACGTGTCTGGGGCTCTTCCCAGTTTTGCCTCCTCGTGTTATTTTAAATCAGTGCCCTGGGGCGAGACGGCGCAGTCCCCTCGGAAGGGACGCACTGCCTGCCCTTCCCAGATTGATATCTGGGGTCTGAGACAGAGCACCTGCATGGGGGGCTTCCCTGTCTTGGTTCTCATTTGTCGTCTCATTGGCAGAGCAGACGAGGACAGAGCGCAGTCTCAGCATCCAAATCCTCACGTCTCTTGCATTAATTTCCAAGTCACAGCGAGCCAGGTGTTTCTGCTCATTCCACAGGCGGAGGTGGCGGGAGACCCCTCCTCCGGGCGCCCGGGTGCACTTCACACCACTTACAAGACTCTGCCCAAACCGCAGGCAGCGTGTTACCAGCAGAGCCCTTCCCGAAAATGGATCAAAAACACTTGGTAATGAGTGTAGGAGCCTCTTTCCGAAAGGCCAACATCCAAGGAAAGCCCCCACCCAAGCCATCCACAGCCTGACAGCCCAAGGCACAAGGCCTCCTCTGAGCCCGTGGACCCCACACACACCGGAAGCTGCACTTATCCGCTCACTGACCTGTGTTATATACACTGTCCGGCGGTCAGTTCTCTAACGTCGCCACAGTTTGGAAGGACGAGCCAGGTCAGATCTGCGGTGGTCTCTCTCCAATGGGGACGGGGCTGGGGACCCACATCCCACAATCAACAATGGCTCTTACCTGGTGCGGGCATTTCCCGCGATAGAAGCCCATGCGGTTCATGTTCTCTTTCAGGCCTTTCCTGCATCGTCCCCTCAACCCGAGCAGATATCCTGGCTGCTCCACGGGTGAGCTCCATGTGGCCACGCACCGCACAGCGCCGTGCACGCTCTTGGCTCCTTGGAGATGCTGCCCAGGCTGCACACCCACAAAGATGGCGCTAGCAATGCTGAGAATAGCGCACAGAGACACCGGGCACCCGCTCCTGGTCCTGAGGGGCCCACTTCCTTGCTCCAGACCCTCCCAGAGGCCCTCACCTGTCTGAACCCGCTGGGGCTGCACCAGCCAGGGCCGGCTCTTGGCTCCAGCCTTTATAGGAACCGGGGGCTGAGAAAATCAATTGTGTTAATTGGGGAGCCTCCACTGGAGATGCTATCAGAAGAGAAAACTGTATGTAAAACACCAACAGTGGCAAGCTCCCCGACATGTTTCTTTTGTTACCGGCCCTGGCACGTTTGTCCGGAGTTCGGGGGCTTTCAAACCACACAAGGTTTTATGTGATCGTTACAAAATCCCCTCTTTTCCCCGAGGCAGGGTAGTGGGGATTAAGTTTGACTGCTGAAGACAGCTTTGTTGTAAATGGTCTCATGTCACAAAAGTAGCTGGGAAGGAGGCTTATTTCTTGGGCTGCAGATCATTGGAAGCAAAAACACGTCGTGTTCATCTGTTTAACGTGAAAGGTAACTATTTGGATGTTTAAAGAGGAGATGCAAATTACCGTTGTTCCCGCAGCCCAGAGGAGGCGGGCTGGTCTTGAGGACACGCTGGGAGGCCTAGGAAGAAGACCGAGGGAAGTGAGGACACGAGGCTGGGGCTGTCCACCGCTCCTGCGAAAGTCCTTCCTGGGAACCAGTGTCTGGAGGACGGGATGGGATTTGTTAATACACGATGGGAACCCCCAGAGGCCCCTGGCCCATCTGGTACCAGGCTGTCACCCGGCAGGTGGAGAAGGCAGGTGCCCGCACAGTACCAGGCTGACGGGCCCAGCCCAGCCTCCTCACCTGTGCCCCTTGCACACCTGGCGGGCTCCTTGGGGTGGCACTATGCTTGTGTTGCTTTAACAAGAGGAAGCACCTGTGGGGGAGTGTGTGGTGGGATGGGACAGGGGACAAGGCATGGGGGAGCTTTGAGAAAACGACTCGAGTTTTTGGAAATGATCACCGAGGAGGGAAGAATGTGCCAGGAAGTGCCGAAAGTGTGGGTTTCAGTTCTGCTCACTGGAGAGTCCGAGACACCACAGCTCAGTCTCAGGCTTTAGCAGGTCTAGTCCTGGGGCCAGGGTGGGGGCTCTTCCTCTGTCCCCTCGGCTCTGAGACCTCACGTTGGCTGCTGAGCCTGGAACCACTTGTGAGGGCATCTGCAGGGTCCTTCGATCTCCCCACCGAGGGCGACTGGGTCCCCGCAGCAGGGCCAGGCCCAGGCGCCCCACCTGGACGCCACCCTCTCCTCTCCCTTCCTCACTTACCCCCGGACATCACATCATCCACCTCGCTAGCCGCTGGATCACCAAACTGCCTTCTGTCCTGCCCCTGGATCAGAGGCGAACACCAGCTAGCCTCTCTTTATTAATAGCTCAGGGGTTCATG
>NW_005871303.1:42950-55849 GCF_000147115.1 Myotis lucifugus
CCCCGCCCCGCCCCGCGCCCCTGCGACTGTAGCCCAGGCAGCCCTGGCGCCCAGACCACCTTGCTCCCCTGCGCTCCCAGCTGCTCAGGTCGGCGCCTTGGGCTTCCCGGTGAGTGTCCGTGAGTGTCCGGCCGCCTTCCTCCTGCCTACGTTCAGGGCTCGCCCAGAGGAGGGCGGGCGTCTGCAGCCCGTGGGGCAGTCCGGCCCCGAGTGGCCTAAGGGCTCCCTCATCTCACTGGCCCGGGGCAGCCCGCCCTGCCCCCCACCCACACGCACCGGCCCAGGTAGGCTCAGGTGTGTCCAGGTGTGCTCAGGGGTGCACCCGTGTGCCCGGTTCGCCCTGGGTCTGGTGTCCAGGACCAAGTCTCACTTCAGTGACCGAGGCTTAGTGTGGGCACCTGGCCGTCCCTGCCCGACCTCCAGGTGGCAACACCTTCACGCCAGCACTGCCCACCCCGCTTCCCTGCCCTGCTCACCAGCGCCAGGGGGCCCCGCTCCCCTTTAGCTCCCAGGAAGCTTCCAGAAGCCCCTCCTCGGGCCTCTCCTTGTGCAGACTTCCAGTCCTGTCTTGTGTGAGGCAGGTAGAGAGGAGGACCAGGTGGGGTCCCCGTTAGCTGCTGGGTTTGTATACATCACACCCCGTAGCCTCCTGTCCTGGAGTGACAGGTGGCCTGAGAGCCATTGGCACCGGCCATCATTCCCAAGTCGGGATAATGCAGGAGAGCAGCCCTACCCTCGCACCCCCACGCCGGGCTCCTAACTGTCCGGATCTCGGGGGGGGGGTTCCCTCTCGAGGCCTCGGCCCAGGAGCCGGCTTTCTGTCCTGGGAGCACAGTTTGTGTGGGCGAGCACAGCTTTTTTGCCTGGTTGGGTGGACCGTTACCCAGAGGGGCCACAGCTGGTGGAGGTAGAAGGCGAAGCTGTTGAAGGCAAAGAGCGAAGAACTGGCCTGGTTATTCACGTGGAACCCGTGGCGTCCCATCCCCAGACAGAGGATGGGAGATGGTTTGGTGGTCCTCCCGAGTCCGCCATGGGCTAGACCAGGGGTGGGAACCTTTTCTCTGCCAAGGGCCTTGGGATATTTATAGCATCATCCACGGGCCATACAGAATGACCAACTTAAAAACTAGCCTGCTCCGTTTGGTCGAACATTTAATTAACTCACTCCTAATGCCTGGCAGGGCGGAACGTTCCCTACCCCTGGATTAGACACTCAGGGAGGTGAGAAAGATACAAAGCAGCCGATGGCCCAGTGGGGTGTGGGGGTGGGCCGTCCTGGGGTAACTCGCATGGCATGGCCCGTGCGGCCGTTCACACCAGGCCCACACTTGCTAAGGCCCGGGGTCTGCAAGCAGCAGAGGGCTGGCCTGCCCTGCCGGCCTTGCGTCCTGGCTCTGCTCTTGGTTAGGACTGAACAGTAGGGCTGCGCCTGTGACCGTGGGGCTGGGTGAACCAGGCCTGGGCACAGTCTCCTCACCCACCTTCTGGGTGCAAGTTCTTTCATGAGCAAAGGCCTGTGTTAGGAGCTGGATTTCACTCTCATTACCAGTGGTTCTCAACCTTCCTAATGCCGACCCTTTAATACAGTTCCTCATGTTGTGGAGACCCCCAACCATAAAATTATTTTCATTGCTACTTCATAACTGTAATTTTGCTACTGTTATGAATCGTCATGTAAATATCTGATATGCAGGATGAATTTTCATTGTTACAAATTGAACATAATTAAAGCATAATGATTAATCACAAAAACAATACGCAATTATATATGTGTTTTCCGATGGTCTTAGGCGACCCCTGTGAAAGGGTCGTTCGAACCCCAAGAGGTTGCGACCCACAGGTTGAGAACCGCTGCATTAGACACTGTGTTAAAAGGCCTGCAGAGCCCAGCAGACCCAGGTAGCGCCTCGCTGCTCCTGTTCTGCTGCTGGGATCCTCAGCCCTTCCTTGTTCTCTCTGTTTTGGGCCTGACTGGCCTCACTGGGCCTGGTCTTCCACTTGGGCCCCTGTCCCAGGTTCCCCGCACGCCTGTCCGTCCTGCAGACGGAAGGAGGGGAGGCCAGGCCTGCGGAAGAACCAGCCTTGTGGGCGTTCCCGCCATTTCTCCTCCTGCCTTTTTCTCAGGAACCCAGCACAGTGTACTGTTCTCAGTGTTTCTTAATAATATACACTTACCAAACTACGTTTCCTTTCTCTTACCGTACAGAGGATATTTAGAAGCCAGTGATTCAAACCACCCAGATTGTCCTGTTCCAACTTCCTTTTGGGGGCACCGATGCCCTTTTCCAGTTGCGGGTCTTTTCTCCTTCGTAGAAAAGAAAAGGAAGCAGAACCGTACTTTTCTGAACTCTTTCCTGTGGTCGTCTGCTACCGCCTGTCAGGTCATCTTCACACGTCACTCTGACCCCGCCCGACGCCCTTGTCTGGCGGAGACTTCCTCTTCTAAGTGCACAAACCCTGAGGGTCCCGACTTCCTGTGAGTGTCTCTGCTCACTGCAGGTGGGCACATTGGGCTCTGGGCTCTGGAAGGCCCTGAGCTCCATGGGCCTCTGTCACAGTCCCCCCTGACCCTGTTTACAGGGATGGGAGCTTCTGACTCAGCTACTTTCTGAAAGAGATGGGGTGTTATCATAGAATATGATTTAAAGACAACCTGAAAGATGATACAGTCATACACATAAACTACAGTATTACCACTGAGTGAGCGTGGACCGTGTGCCAGTGTTTTCATGTATACGCACGATAAATGAGCCACCCCACGCCCCGTTCTTGGTGTGAAGTGAGTGTGTGTGGTTAATCTGCAAGGGGTGCATTCAGGAGGCTAGTTCCCTTGGTTGATCGTTGTCCCCATTCTGCTAGTTCTGGAGGCCTGTCTGGGCACAGGGAGACTCGGTGTTGTAGACAAATCCTGCGGGATGTATGTTCTGCGCCGTTCGGGTAACTGCCCGGTATCTGTTGGTCAATGGAGAGAAAGCGTCTAGTTTTCTTTTGACTTAGAAAAGTCAACAGTGATAGAAAGCTTCTATAGGAGGGCCGTAGGGTTTGGGGAAACCGCATAATGAATATATGGAAAACAGTGAGTAACTGCTCCTTTATATGGTTGTTAAAGTGAACTGTCTGAGAAGAGGAATGAATCATTTCTGTGACCTTTTGTAACCTTTGAAGGGATCCGAGTGGTCTGGGCTGCTCTGGCTCACGTGTAAATCTGTCACAAGCAGTGTCTTGCCAAAGTGCACGGTCCCTGGAAGTGACTCCAGTCTGGGGCAGCCACCCTCCTGTCTGCTCCAGGCAAACAGCTCAATCGTCTGGCCCCGGGGCCGCAGGCACAGCGGTCACGCCCTCGCCCATGGGTGCAATGCTGAAATTTGTGGGGTGTTTGTGGGTTTTTTTTGTACCACAAGTTGCTTTCTTTTAGATTGGGGGCTTGCCAGAGGAGTGGGTGTCTCCAGGGAGGGTGGAGGCCTCCTGTCCCCTCCCGCCCACCTGGGAGAAACTCATGTGGCCTGTGATGCAGCTGCGGTAAAACCAGTTACAGATTCGACAGACACGTTTTCTGACGGTTGTCGCATTTGTTTTCGTGTCTGTACCTGTGTCACCGAGAAAGGAACTGTGAGAGAGCGCTCAGTGCCTACTGTGTTCACTTTACTACTTGGAAAATTTTCTTGTTAGAATAATTTCCTGCCCGTATCACTTGTGAAGTCAGCGGAGTATCCAACCCCGGCGCTATGGCCC
This sequence comes from Myotis lucifugus, assembly GCF_000147115.1. Classification (NCBI taxonomy): domain Eukaryota; kingdom Metazoa; phylum Chordata; class Mammalia; order Chiroptera; family Vespertilionidae; genus Myotis; species Myotis lucifugus. The sequence continues at coordinate 46,683 of NW_005871303.1, forward strand.
ATTCCCAGAAGTCCAGGGCCAGCCGGAATGGGCAGCCCACCAATGGCATCGCTCGGAAAAGCAGGCTCTTGTTAAATCTATTTGTTTTTATGATAGACATCGATCTGCCCGTCGCAATAATGCATTTATGGGCATTTTTCTGCAAGCACAGCGCTGGTGGCAGTTTTTACTGACAAATTGAGTCGTATGGATAGTAGTTTAAGCAACTCTTGCCTTATGGACAGATTGGGCAATTCCGGCACCGCCTGCTCAGAGGTGTGGAGATGGGGGAAGAGAGGGGGCTGAGTCGCAGGCAACAAAGGGGATTGGACATTTCAGTGTGGAAATGCAATAAATACGTGGTAGCTATTTGTCATTTCTTGGAAAACTTTTAGCTACAGTTGACTCCCCAGTCAAAAGGACTGAACGTAGGGACCACTTTCAGATGTTGACCGTCTCTGGTGTCATTTTGAGAGCCACCCCTGGAACGGGGGACCTGTCGCTCTCCTCGGAGTGGTGTGGCCATGAGCATAAGGGAGCGGCGTCCGCGCCCTGCTGGCATCAGAATTCCCAGGGCGCTGCTGGAAAACATAGGTTATTGGCAGACCTGCCGGATCAGGAGCTGGGGGCCTGAATCTCTGCAAGCTCCCCAGGAGGGTCTAGCGGACCCTAACGTTGGAGCACCTGCAGGGAGCCTAGCGTGGCCCGGAAGTAGTGCTCTCCACCCGACGGGCCCCAGCTCCCCTTCCAGAGGGATCCATTCGCAGGCGGCGTTCTCAGGTGCCTGTGGATCTAGGTGCATGGTTTTGTAACTCCTCGGGGACGTGTGAATCTCTTCAAATTGCCAGCCGAACATGTTATCGCAGCGTTACGGTTTCTGGGCTTGTGGTTCTGACAGAAGAGGCAGATGTTACCAAAACTTGGGCGTGAGGTTGGCAAACGCAGATTAGGCCTGGACAGCCACATCAGATCTCACCCCCATCTTTCCTTTTCTCTCCCACTCTGGGTAGACACATTTGCATAGTCTGAGGTGAGGGTTAACATTCAGCTACACACCTGAATGCACTTTTGTGGGACTGAGTTGAGTTTTTAGTGTATAAGAGCCAGAGGGGTGAGGGGAGATGCCATTTCCTAGTTGGGTAACTTTGGGCAACTGTTCAACCCCCAGCCGCCTCATCTGTTGGATGGAGGTGATCATACTTACGTATTCTGTCTACCTGGACAAGTATAAGCACGTGGAATAAGAAATGAATAGTTTCTGGTGTATGAATTACTGTCTGGATAGAAATCTTAATTTGGAACCACAGTCCTGTAAAAAGGATGAAATTGTAATTGGAAAAAGGTGAGGAACCAATCAGAATCCTTGTTTCCCTCCAGTCCAATCAGCATCCTTGTCTCCTTCCAGTTCAGTCAGCATCTTTGTCTCCCTCTGGTCCAATCAGCATCTTTGTCTCCCTTTGGTCCAATCAGCATCTTTGTCTCCCTTTGGTCCAATCAGCATCCTTGTTTCCCTCCAGTTCAATCAGCATCCTTGTCTCCCTCCAGTTCAGTCAGCATCTTGTCTCCCTCTGGTCCAATCAGCATCTTTGTCTCCCTTTGGTCCAATCAGCATCCTTGTCTCCTTCCAGTTCAGTCAGCATCTTGTCTCCCTCTGGTCCAATCAGCATCCTTGTCTCCCTCTGGTCCAATCAGCATCCTTGTTTCCCTCTGGCCCAATCAGCATCCTTGTTTCCCTCTGGCCCAGTCAGCATCTTGTCTCCCTCTGGTCCAATCAGCATCCTTGTCTCCCTCTGGTCCAATCAGCATCCTTGTCTCCCTCCAGTTCAGTCAGCATCTTGTCTCCCTCTGGTCCAATCAACATCCTTGTTTCCCTCCAGTCCCGTTGGCATCATTTTTCAGATTTACACATAACCCGCATCCTCATTTGGGACAGTATACACGGGGTTAAGAGTGCAGGCTCTGGGAACAGAGCTTAAGTTTGGACCTGGTTCCCCTAGTTACTATCTGTGACCTTGAGTAAAGTCACTTAATCTTTCCAGGCCTTGGATTCTCCAAAAATCAGACAGATGACACTACCATTCATAAGCTGTTGTGGACTACTGGGAGGGATCACATTTGGGGATCATACCAGACTCGGCACAGGGCGAGTCCTGAATAATCATCAGTTAATTCAGAGTCACAAAACTGTTTGGTGGAGGCAGGAGGAGTAGAGATGGAGTCCTGGCTACTGCTGTCCACCTCGTGTCTGATTCCAGGGGCTCACGGACCTCTGTTTGGTCCGGAGCATGACGTAGCTCAGTGCTAACTCGCTGGGTTTCTAAAATACCCTTTGTGTCTAAGCAAGTGGTTTCTCTGCGGTGTCTGTTTTGTACAATGGACATTACTGAGAGCTGCCAGAGTGCCAGTCTCAGGTGCTTTCCGCTCAGGTGGCACGGTTCCGAGCGCTCAGGTATGCCAGCCCGCTGACAAGCTTACGGGGCCTGGGCCTAGAACCGGCAAGCGGGCTTTGTGCGCGTTTCCCAGTGGGCACTGCCAGTCGCTGACAGCCCCCAGCCCCTGCCTCTGGAAGGCTTGACATTAACCGTCCGTTAAATCGAAAGAACTTCCCAAAGGACCACACACAAAATCTGACGCTGGCAGTGGCCACGAACCAGCAGTGACACTGCGTGCTGACAGTATTTCCCCATGTGTGACTGCTCACACCACCGTGTGGGGACTGCGTGGTCCATCAGGTAGGCTTTGTCAAGACTAGAACCTCTACGATAGTTGTGTGTGTGTGTGTGTGTGTGTGTGTGTGTGTGTGTGTGTGTCAAGGGGTCTTATGTGGGGGTATCTCTTTACCTTCATATCATGGTTGGGCCTGGTAGAGTTACTCAAGCTCCAGAAGATTCTGGCCGCTGTGATAATGATATTGCTCATAGTAACACTCACTGAAGGCTTCCTGTGCTGGGTGCTTTCACAGACCGACTTACCACGTCCTCACGCTCCGCCCCCCAACGACATAGGCACCGTTAGCATCTCGGTTCAGCCTGGGCGGAGACTGGCCCTGGGAGGGTGAGTGACCTGCATGGCCCACGGGGACAGGGGGAGGGCTCTGAGCCCAGCCAGGTGGATTTGTAACCTCGTGCAGGCATTTAACCACCCGTCATGCCAGGCTTCCTGTAACGGTGACACGGGAAGCTGCTGAAGGTCCTTCTGGGGCAAGAGGTGGCAAAGATAAATGCAGACCTGTGTCCGGGACATTTTCTAACACCAGTGTGACCAGGCATCATCCTGGGCATCTTGTGGAGAGCAGTGCCCCCACGGGGGCCCTGCTTGAGGGTGCTGAGGACGGGCCACTCCAGTGGAGGGCTGGGCGCAGTGAGGCCGTGGTGGCGCGAGACCGGACCTGTGGCCTTGCCCTTCATGGAAAGTGTTCGTGTACACCCCTCCTTGTTTGAGGGGGGCGGGGCTCGAGGAAGGAGGTGGAGCATCCTGAGTGCCAGCCGAATGGGTGTGGGTGGTCATGGTCTGGTGTTGGCAGGAGTCCCCACTGACCTGGACTGGGGTCAAGGAAAAGGCACGTGGAGGCCGCCGGCTTCGCAGACCTTTGTACGCTCCAGCGGTGGTCAAAGCCAGACTCGGCGAAGGTCCCGAGAAGTGAGCTTCCAAGTCCCGGTGCCCTGGCCCTGTCACCTAGCTCAAGGGCGTGCGGGTGTGGGACGACGGATTCGGAGGAGGATGCGGATGGTGTCCGTAGCTCGGCACCTAATCGAGGTGTCCTCAGTGTTTGCAGCTGCTCGTATGAGTGAGGCGTTCACACTCCAGCGGGACTTCCTAGAAGGCTGGGCGAAGAAAAGAAATGATGTATTTCCCAAAGTTACTGAGTTTAGCCAGCTATCCCAGGGAAAGCCCAGGTGTGCTATTCTTTATTGTGCAGAAGAATTTGTTTCTGTCAGCCTTGTCTTATCATCAGAGGGGCTGTCGAGGCAGATGGATGCGCTGAGCTCCAGGCATGTTTGCTGATGGCCGCGTTCCCACACCATCGTCCACGTTCTTGTCCGCCATGGTGCCAGCAGTTTACCCGGACGTGGGCCTTTAGATGCTAAAATAGGGCCCGGGGGGCCGGGGGACCTTGTTACCCAAACACTCTGATTCCAGGGACCTCCGTGACACCTCACTGTCCCCCTACTGTTAGCTTGAATCCACAGGAGATTGAGTCATAATTCGTTGAGGGTTTTATTCCCTACAAAAGTATAGGCTCAAAGACTTCCTCTTAACTCTTAATAGTTTGTTTATTTCTGCCGCTGGTGTGATTAGAGCCTCTCCCGGAGTCTTGTTTCATTTCCCTCTGCACTGAGGTCACCTTGCTGGGCTCGTGGCCTTCCCTGCTCTGCTTGTCCCCCCAGAGAGGCCGCAAAGGTCATGCTTCTCGTTTCCTCCGCGACTTTTCTCCTCTGTGTGTTGAGATTTCTTCTTTGGGCCCAACATGCGTTTACTCCTGTCCATTGAGTATCACAGCAACTAAAACAGGATGGATTCCGGGAGGGTAAATAAGTACTCTTTTCTGTTGCCCTAAAGAAGTGTTCTAGTAGTTTCCGCGTTGAAGCGTGTGCCTCGCGATCCCGTGGAAACTCCCGATGACGCGTGGGGAACCCGGATCACGGCTGCGCGTTCCTGATCCGTGTTGGCTGCTGGGTGCTCGCTAGCACCTGCACTTGATTCTGTGTGACCCGGCTGCAGGCCTTTACCTTTCTGCAGGGTCACCTTCTGGAAGCCGCTGGGCAGGGGCACGTTCTCCGCATTGGGCCAGGCCACCTCCGTTCACCTCTCAGACTTGGGGCTGCCCCTTGGGGTACAGAGCAAAGTGCACGTGGCCTCTAGATTTAGACTGTGAGTCTTCACATCTCATACCCTCCGCCGCCGGGAGGAAGCAGCCGGTGCAGCCTCAGTGGCCTCAGTTGCTCTGGCCTCGCTTGTCCGTGCAGCCGCTTCCGCCTCTGCCCCTGAGGGCACTGGACAAGCCTCCTGGGGACGCTAACCTGCTCCCGACCAAACGGGCTGCGTGCCAGCACACGGTGCATCACAGGGAGGCCCCGGACGTGGACACGGGGCACCCGGGACATGGGTGAGGGACAGAGTCAGCCACTTCTCGCTCCCTCCCCCTCCTTCCATTGAAGGCCGGGTCTAGAACTGCTCCAGGGAAACCTTCTACCCGCCAGGTCCCAGATGGAATGAGCCTCAGAGACTCGTCCTGACTCCGCTTCAGCCCATTCCCCACCTCCGTCCGGCACGTTCTCTAGAAGCCTGTGCATCGTGCTGTGCTCTGCGAGTGAGTGGGGAGGGGCCTTCTCGGAGCCCCTCACCTCCATGGGGAGCCCACACCAGCTCTCCGCCCCGGTGTCTCTCCCAGTCCTCCCGCTTCTCAGCTCCTCCAGCAGCCTCTTCAGCCCTAGAATGTCCCCTCCCCGGGGGCCCATCCCGCTCCCACCGAGTTTCTGCTCTACTTGTGCACCTCCATCTCTCGCCGCAGGAAGCCCCCGCTAGAAGCTCTCCAGGGCCTGGTGGGCGCTGGTACCGGATGGGAGGCCCAGCGAAGGCTGCCACACACAACTTGCTGAGGACTCTCTGAGCAGCAAGCCGAGTCATTGGCCCCAGGGTTGCAGGAAAGGGAGGCAGTGGGCCAGGCAAGAGACTCCTAGAGGTCCCTGGACGGCGGCCAGGCCGGTGCTTTTCTGGAGCCAGTGGATGCTCTAGTGCACCCAGGCCTGATGGGAAAAGGCGAGGTGAGAGGAGAGATCAGCGCAGGACTGGAGCTCAGGCAGGGGCTAGGGAGCCAGTCTAGACATTTGGGTTGGGATGTTTTCATTGGTTGACTTTTTTCTCGAGGGCTGTTAGTTCAGTCGCTATCCTGCCTGGACCAAGGAGCGGCATGTGGTCATCTCACTGGACACCAACTAGAGCCCTAAGGACCATGCCGTTTGCTGCTTTTCATGCTAAGATGTCTGAGAACTTCTGGAGGTCTCCGTTGAGTTGGGGGCCTAGACATTTCTCACGGCCAGCTGCTGACCTGCATTTGTCCCAAACTGGCCTGCATTATATCCGTGGCGGTGACGGGGGGCATGTGGAAGTAGGAGGGTGCTGCATTCACCTCTGCCCAGTCTCCAGGTCAGCAGGCCCGCGGCACGCATCAGGCGTGTATAGGGATTTCTAGGATTGTTGCAGACACGTGGCCTGTTAACTTTACCTAAGGATGTTGCCATTCCTGCCGCCCTCTGTGCCCACAGCACCGGGGCCCTGGGACCTGCCTCGGGCCCACCTGTGGCGGGGAGACTGGGCAGTGCAGGAGCAGCTTGGGTCCCCAGCGTGCCATTAATATTGAAAAGGCGGATTTGCATTCTCAGTCCCGTTTTACTTATTTATTTACCAGCACGGCTATGTTTGTTGTTTAATTCCATAGCGAGAGTCTCTAAGAATATGATTAACCTTGAGGGTCATCTCATAATGTAATTATTAATGATTGATTCTGTGTACCCTTGGAATCGATGAGAGGCACGCCGGTGTGGCGTGCGGTGGGGCTCGAGTCCACCCCTCTCCTCCGTGTGATTCTGTGACAGCACCAGGACCAGTTTATTACCCAGAACAGGTTTGATGGCTCTGAAGTGTATGATTCGTTTGATATAATTATCATGATATGTGGTGTTTCCTTCTGTGACTGCTGCTAATACGGCCAGTGGTGCTAACGCCTCCTGCCACTAATGGCCAGGGCAGGGGGGTGTCGTAATTGATCTTCCTGGGAGTGCTGTAATGGGAAAACAACCCAGGCTGTTTGAAGTCTATTTTACAAGTGTGCATGGGGCCTTAGGGATGTTATATTGAAAAACCCAATTGTACAGTTACCATGGGAACCCAATTAGAATAGATTGCTAGATTTTTTGTGTGTGTCTTTCATCTTGACCAAAAATCTAATGTATTTTAAATGTTTTCATATGGAATTGGATTCATACACTGCCTTGTTCTTTGTTTTTGTTTTTTTTCTCTCGTTTCCAACTCTAATAAATTCTCTGGTCGAGCTTTGTGGGGAAGTCTAGAGAGATTTAATCAGATTTTTGTGGAGAAGTTTGTACCAGTGGTGGAAGAGGCAGAAGTGGTGGGAAGCATTTAAAAGATGGGAAAATGGGTCTTTTCTTCTTATGGCCAACAGGGACCCTCATGTGCCTCCAGAGGTGCTCCGGAGGGGGTGATGGGTGTGGTGCTCGGAGGGGTGATGGGTGTGGTGCTCGGAGGGGGTGATGGGTGTGGTGCTCTGAGGGGGTGATGGGTGTGGTGCTCTGAGGGGGTGATGGGTGTGGTGCTCCGGAGGGGGTGATGGGTGTGGTGCTCTGAGGGGGTGATGGGTGTGGTGCTCGGAGGGGGTGATGGGTGTGGTGCTCGGAGGGGGTGATGGGTGTGGTACATATCCCACCGCCATGCACACTCCTGAGGAAATGAGAATGGGTGTCCATGGTCATGCGGATGGCTCTCACGGGTGTCCACGGGCGTGTAAGGGATGCAGATGGCCGTAAATGCCGTGCTGGTCCCCACATGCTTCCACGTGAGCGGTGTGACTTTTGTTGTATGGAAATGCCCACATTCCTTCAGTGGCACCACGTCTCGAGGTGCTAAGGAAATACACAGGCACATGCATTAACCTACAAGGTCTTGGTTTACATGTAAACGTTTATCCACACACGGTATGGTGGTGAGACCAACCCCTTTTTCAATCTCAGATGATGGCTTGAAGTTTTGAAAGTTTCTCTCAGCGTAAGACTCAGCCCCTGGTACAGTTCTGTGGCTGTTTCCCAGTCGTCACGTGACATGTGCAGGCTACGTCAGTGTTCCTCCTGGTGGAATTCCACCTCAGTGGTATTTACTGTGTTAACTTGGTCTTCCCTATTTTCCTGATGCAGTTTCTCCTTTTTCTTCTCCCTTCTTTTCTCTCTGTCTCTCCTTTCTTTCTTTTTAAAATCATGTTGTTTGATGCACACTAAAGCATACGAGTTATGGGTAAATTATAAAATAAAATGATGATCAAGGCCCCCTGTCAACTTAGCACGGCCGTAAGACATTCCCATCAGCAGTCCCGTGGACTTCACCTGTGTGTGCCCTCCCCGGCCCCCCTCCCCTTGGCCCCTCCCCACTCCACCGTTATTAGTGTGTGGGATTTTCTGTTTATCATTCTCTTGCTTTTCAGTGGTGTCTGGCTTGACCATCTATCTGCTCCTCACAGGATCTCCTTTAGCGGGGCTTGTTGGGAGCTCTAAAAGGATATTATGCTGTCTGGTATCCTGAGACTGGGTTTCTTCCTCAGAATGAAGTTTCCAAATTTCGCCCGCGTTGCTGCATGGAGCTCATTGTACATCACAGCATGTCATCGTATGGCTATACACCCCTGGTGTCTGCGCTTCTCTGTTCTCCTGTCGCTGGCACTAGAATTGTCCCCGGCTTTGGCTGTCACCCCTGCATCGGTGATCGCTCTGTGCGCTGCTCCTGTGCACACTCGTCACAGTTTCTCCTGGGGGTATGCACACTCGGGGCACAGCCATTGCACTGTCGGCGTTCGTGTTACAAGACAATACCGTTTAGTAAGAACGGGCGAAGCAGATGAGGCTCCTGGGGGTTGATGGGTATGCTTACCAAGACTTGGAACTACTTACCAGTGGCCAACCTTTGGGTAGATAGTGTCTCCTTATGGTCTTAACATGCAGTTCTCTGATTACCGGGAGGTTGAGCACCTTTTCATGTTGCTATTCGTGATTCCTCATCTGCAAAATGCCTGTGCATAAGCCTGTATTTCTCCTGGGTGGTCCATTTCTTGCTGCTTTATTAGCAGTATTTATATATTCTGGATCCTATTCCTTGGTCAGTTATACAGGCTTCAGGGATGTCCCAGCTGGTGGCTTACTTTTCCTTTTCCTTTATAGTCTTAGATGGACAGGAGTTGTTAATTTTCATACAGTCGAACATAATTGAATTTATGATTCTTTTGCTTTATGGTTCTGTTTCTGTAATAATACTGCACTGTACTAATTACCATAGCTGTAGGCCACTTTTAACATCGGGGGTAAGTCCTCACATTGTGGTCATAACAGATTTCAGAATCTGCTTGTCAAATTCTTGGGAAAGGCCTTTGTGTTTTGATTAGAGGCACTTGGATCTATAGATGGATG
>NW_005871303.1:55949-96905 GCF_000147115.1 Myotis lucifugus
AATTCGTTCAAGAGTAGGCCTTCCTTTCCCCGGCTGCCAGCACCGGCTTCCCTCTGGCACCGGGACCCGGGCTTCCTCCCAGCCCCAGCTTTTGTCCGGAAGGTTGTCCAGAAGGATGTTGGGTCTAATTAGCATATTAAACTTTTATTATTATAGATTGGTTGGTTCCTGTATGCGCCCTGACTGGGATTGAACCTGCAACCTTGGATATCAGGATTTGACGCTCTAACTGAGTGACCCAGCCAGAGTCTGAGAGAATGACATTTTGATGGTATGACTCTTCCTCTTCAAGAACATGCTCTCTACATATACTTACTTAGGTCCTTTGTAGTCTCTCAACGTTAATCATTTTTTAATGTAATGTTGCCTCCGGACCCTTACTGTGGTGTCTGTTTTAGGGTTCGGATTTCTTTTTGATTAGTATAGAAAATGCTGTTGATTTTTTGTGTGCTCGTCTTCTATCTAGTTCCTTGCTTAATTATCACTCTGATTTTAACATACTCTGTGTATATTCTTGGAGTTTCTGTGTACACCAAGCATGTCAAACTCAAAGGCTAACACAGGCCAAATAAATGAGGCATGCGGCACGCGGGCTGTGAGTTGGACATGCTCGATGTACACAATCACATCACCTATGAATGAGAAGTTTGCTTCTTTCCCTCTACTCTGGTAATCATTTATTTATTTTACTGAGCATGTTGTGCTGGCTAGGACGCCCAGCACCATGTTCAGTGCAGATGTGGTGATAATTAATATACTTACCTTGTTTACTTATTTTAAAAAGAAAGATGCTGATATTTCACTGCCTGAAACAATGCTTGCTGTAGGTTTTTAGTGGAAAGTTCTCTTCTGGTTGTTTGGAAAAATTTTAAAGTCATTAATGGCCTTTGAACTTTATTAAATGATTTTTCTGCATCAATTGAAATTGATGTGATCCCCTCACCCATGCTTGTTAATGTGGATAAATACTCATAGATTTATTAATGTTAAATCTTTTTTGAATTCTGGGTTGAACCTTACTGGGTCACTAAAGCACTATCTTCTAAACAGCTGTTGGACTAGGCTTCCTGTTTTTTTTTTTTGGTTTAGGATTTTTTTCAACTGTGCTTATGAATGAGATTGCCCTATTTTTTTTTCCTTTCTCATAGAGTCCTTGTCTGATTTGAGTTTCAAAAATAAACTGACTTCATGGAATAGGTTGAGCATTCTCTATTTTATGTTCTCTATAAGAATTTATATTAAATTGACCTTTTCTTTGAACATTTAGTAGATTTTGTGTATATTATATAACCTGGTATTTGTGGGAGACTTTTTAAACTGTTGATTTAATTGCTCTTGTAGTTATCAAGTTATTTATTTTTTAAGCTCTCGTTAGGTTAATTATATTAAGCCAGGTTTTCAGTTTTTTGAGGTGGAAAATTGTTCTTAGTTTTCTCATTATGTTTTAAATCTCTGTAATTATATTCCCTATTTTCATTCCTTGTACACTTTATTTTTACTTTCTCTCCTTTTTAATTTGTTCTGTCTCACGAGATGTTTGCCTATTTTTGTAGTATTTAGGAACCAAATTTAGTCTATTGTGTCTTAGATTTAAAGCTAGCTCTCTGGTTAATAGATGTGACTTGTTTCGGGAAATTCTGGACTTATTTCTTTATATTATTGCTCTTCTTACCCACTCCCCTTCCCTGGTTGGACTGACTAATTGGGGGAAGGGTAGTCCTGGTGACAGACGCTCAGAGCTTTAATGCTCTTGTGGTTTTTTTTCGTTCCTTCTCTCTTCCTGTGCCACAGTTTGGATATTTTCTGTTGCTCTGTCTCTTGGGTCACAAATCCTGTTTTCTGCTCTGTCCTATAAATCTTATCTAGTGAGTCCTGAATTTCAAATTTTGTGGTTTTTGTACTAGGATGGCCATTTCATATTTTAATATGTATGTATTTCAATTCTGTATTTAATATTCTCCTCTGTCTCATTCGTTTTGTCTATCTTTTCCTCTTATTTTTAAACAAATCATAATTATTTTAAAGTTCTTGTCTGCTAACACCAGTGTCTTGGACACACATTCTTCTACTTGTATTTTCTATTTTTCTGTTCTCTTGATTGTGTAGTACAGGCACACGCATGCACGTGTGCGCGCACCCATATACACACACACTACATGCACACTCACACATGTAGGGCAATAACTTCTATGCCTGGAATAATCAGAATTTTGTGTTTGGCTTCTTCACCTAACCTTGTCCCAAGTGCTTATTGAAATCTTTGCTGACATTGGATATAGAGACAGTGTGGTGTCCCCCTCCAAGAGGTAACATTCTTCCATCGTAGAAATTTAGGGCAATTTCATATCTGAGGATCTGTCCCAAAGAATTAATTAAAATGTTGTGCATAGAGATGCTTAATGCAGTGTTTTTGAGAACTAAACTAGGTTGGGAAGACTTCCGAAGTCTTAGGTAGAAATTGTTAACAGCCGTTCAGCTGCCTCAGTTCTGGGATGTGTCTCTGATCTCGGGTCACCGTGGTGTTATGGTCATTTACTCAGGTGCTCGCTCATTCAAAGCATCATCTTCCTGCTGTTCGTCAGGCTCCTGGGTGGGGTGTGTTTGGGCATATGTTTCAGGGTACATATTGGCTAGACAAGGCCCTGACCGTGGAGCTTAGGCTTATGTTGGGCAGAAGTGACTGACAGGCTCAAGGACCAACCACTTGCTTTGGTTGCTTTGTGGCCGGGCTCCTGGTTGATCAGTGACGTCCCCCGACCTCCTGGGTCTCGTTTCCCTGAGACCTACAGTGCCAGGGCCGGTCAGCGCTGTCAGCATAACGTGTGGCAAGGATAGACATGTTCTGTGTCTGTGCTGCCCAGTGGGGTCGCCCCTAGCACACGCGGCTGCTTGGCACTTGAAATGTGAGGAGTGCAACTTGGTAACTGAATTTTTAATTCTACTACGTCCTGATTCAGTTAAATGTAATCAGGTAACTCCAGTGACTGTTGGATGATGCTGGTCTGGGCGGGCTGTTTGCTTAGGGTACTGAGTGGGCTTTGGAGTTCTTTCTGCTTCAACATTTGGTTTTCTTTGCTTTTATTTGTATTTATTTATCACCAGGGCTTTGAGCGTTAGATTTTCTTTGTGTGTGAACACATTACACACCACTCCCTCTCTGTGCTGTGTCAATACGGACATGAGCTCCACGGGAGAGGAATTTGCCTGAACAGGACACTGAGACTATGAAGTAGGCCGAATTAGAGGAGAGCGAAGGATTTGTTGAAAATTATCTTGTGTTGCAAAACCATTGAAGTGACTCGGACATGGTGACACCCCACCCAGACCCTGTCACCTCTCCGATGCTCCATTTACCAGGGTTTGGCGTTTTGACAGAATTAACAGCTTAAATTTTTGGTTCAGTTTCCTGTGACCAGTAATTGTTTGTAAATAAAACTAATTTCTTGTTGATTTTGTGGTACAAATAACATAACCGAGGCTTACAGATCTCTTGATCCTCCGGGCCGAGGCCAAATAAATGTAGTCTGTAATGCTGGCTTCGGGCAGGAGTTTTCTACGGATCTTAAAATATCCGCTTTGTAAAACTGGGTTAAGTTATTTTAGAAACTATAAATAGTCACTTGGTAATTGGGTGTTTGGGTTTATTTGTGAGAATGGAGTGCTGATTAAAGTTCAGTGCGTTTTTACCCCACGGAGCCGAAGCTTTTATAGGCCAAGTGATAAGACACTCCCTCCGCGCTCTGCGCGCTGATGATGACTTGCTAGAGGTGATCGATGGCCCGCTGAACTTGCAAGTTCCTGTCTGCCTGCAGAGAAAGGAAATTCTCATTTCTTTCCATCGGGCCCGTTCCCAAATTCTGGAGCCATTCTCTATAACCCTCACCTCCCGTATCACATCGTCGGAGGGGAGAAATGATAACACGGACATGCCTCGCTGTCAGGCGGGGATGGGATTGGGTCTGTCGCGGGCTTATCTCTTGCCGCCAGGATCCGTCTCCCCTTTTTCTGGGCAGAGCGGCTTCACGTGGTGAAAATGACATCAGGGCTTCACCGGGCGGCGCGTTCCTGCAGAAACAGCCCTGCGTCTGGTCACGGAGAATGTAATGACATTCCCAGAGCCCCCGCAGGACAGTTTGGGGTCTCCCGTGTCCAGCAGGATGGCTCGGACAAGATTGATGCTGCCCTGTGAGTCCCCGGAGGTCTGCGTGGTGGGGGCGGCACCGCAGGCTCACCGTGCACGTGCGACTCCGCGGGCATGGCGATAGAGGCTGTGCGGTGTGCTGCTGGCCGCTTGGAGTCTCCCTCTGAACTCGATCCTCACTATTTTTAAGGAAAGAAAATGGATCATTTACTTCTTTGGGATCAAGTGGACTTACAAACGGGAAGCCGTTTTATAAATATTTAAGGAAGTGCAAGTGTCTGGAATTTTCATTGTCACTAATCTTCCTCCAGCCCCCGCACCCCCAACCCCCGAGCTGCTGTCCTACTGCTGACTCACCATCCACCCTTCCCTGTGATGCGGAGAAGCAAGTATGTTGCACAGTGTGTGGAAGTCGGACGAGTGCCCAGTGAGGGGAGAGGCTACCGTTAGAACAAGACTGATACCCGGGCTCAAGGCACATAACAGTTCAGTGAAATCTGCATTTGTATTGTTTTCCTGGATGTGCTTTCAATCTCTCGCTTCCTTTATAAAATGTCTAAATAGCACACCGCTGGCCGTCCCCGGCCATTGCGTCCATCTGTGCCGCGGGGCCTGGCCTGGGCGCTGCTCCCTGCTCTCTGCCCGGCAGCCCGGGCCACCGCGGAGTCCAGGATAACTCCGATGCCCGGCGTCTCGGCGCTTCTGGAAAAAATACCCGCCACGGTGGTGCTGTGCCTGTTGTAGATAAACTCGTGCTCAGCCCACACCTCTCCTCTGCCGATGGCTGCTCTTGGGTAGAGGTCTCCTGTGCCCGTTTCTCTCTCCTTTGGGGCAGGAGAGGCTGTAGGGTAGAAGCTGTGAGCGGATATCCTCCGTGGCTTCTGATTTTAAGCAGGAGGAGACGTTTCTGCTTCTGATTTGTAATGTGATAGAAAGCTGCTGGCCAGCTGACACTCACCTTAATTTATGATCTATTTAACCTTTTTCTGTCCCAGCCACAACTCACGTCCCCTCCCCCTACCTGCATCTCTCCGCCAACGAGGCTCAGAGGTAAACACGTAGCGTCATGGTTCTGAGGCCCCGAGGCCACCGAGGGCTTTCACCGAGAAGGTTAATGCCCGTCTGCCAGCGGCGAGGGTCCACGAGGGCCCTCCGGGGCTTCTCGTCCTCCCGTCCCGTCTCCCCGGCCCCTCTCAGTGGACAGAGGGGTCTGTGTACCTGCTGTGACCCAGGCAAGCACGTCACCATGCAGCACGTGTCTGTGTCTGTCACCTGCGTGCACGTTAAAGGCTGCGTTTGTCCCGGAACCCGCAGTGCGAATCCACGTTCATCCCGGCCTGCACCCTTTCCGCGTTTCCAACTCCCTCTGGGACAGAGCCGCGGGCTCCTGTGGTCCGTGTAGCTCCCTTCCGTGCGGTTCCTTCAAACAGACTCTGCCCAGCCCGGTGCTGGTGGTGCGGTCACCGGTGCAGACGGGGCTGATGGCAGAGTCCGGTTTGTTTAGGAGAATGTTCCGTCTGCTGGCCTGGCAGGAAGGTGGTGTGCGGCGTTCTTTTAAGGACCCGGGGAAGTGTGGCTGAGCGCTCAGGGTTGGCACTGGGACTGGAATAGACAGAAAGGAAATCATTTTCTTTCAGAAGACGTGGACCAGTTAATTAGCTTATTTCTCAACTATCTCAATGTTGCATGTTGAGAAGAAATAAAACAGTGAGGGTCCTCTAACATTATTTTATGTGAAGAAGAATAATTTCCTTTCATAGCATTCTCTATGAAGTAAGTGGGGGGTTTTTTTGTTTGTTTTTCACTAACCCATTTTATTTATTTATAGATATACATTTTTATTTTTTATTGTTGACATTGTTACAGATATCCCTCATTCCCTCCCCGCTTGACCTTTGAATTGGCTCTTTTTACTACATAGGATTGGTTATGATTCTTACTTCCCTTTGTTGTAAACAGATATATTGAAAGTTTGTTAGATGAACATGAAACCCTTTAAGAGGTGTTGGTTTTTATGGTTTAAATGGGGACTCACGCAGTGTTCGTTCTTAGAGGTGTGACGGCCAGCAGTTGTAAAGTATGTATATCTTTATGGACACTTGTTGGGTAGGGTCTTAGCCCTGACTCATATTTCACCAAGTGGGGTTTGCTGGGGGCAGAGGACTAGAAAACTGAGCTGACAGCAATGGTCGGTTTTCAGCAGATGAAGATTGGAAATTGTTGGACATCCTCCCAAATGTCCAGACCTTGTTCTAGGGAGGCGGGCCCGTTCCCACCGGGGCACGGCCGCCCCGCCCCTCCCCTGTGGTGGCAGGCAGGCTAGTGTGGGGTGTCCTGGCGATGCCGCGAGATGAAGCGGCTTGCGTGGGTGTACGCCCCACACGGAGGCCCCTGCTCTGGAGAGGAACCCAGCCCTGAATGGAGGTTCGGTGGTGTTTGTTACGACGCAATAACCCAGCCTGTGCTGACAAATACAGTGTGGAATGTGTCTGTGCCGTGGACTACGGTTGGGGGTCTGGCTGAAGCCTGTGCTTTGAAGTACTTGGGGTTTGACCTTGAAGACCCACCTGCCACTCCATGCTGTGTCCTTGGGCTGCTTACTTAACCTCTCAAGCTGTTTCCTCATCTACAAGTGACTTGCTCTACCTGAGGTTTGCTGGGAGGAGTAACTGAGAGAATGTGTGTAAAGCACGTGGCCAGGAGCCAGGCATGTTCCGCTAAAGAACGTCAGTCCTCCCAGCTAGACTTCCCCCAGATCCTTGTCATGGGGTCCCTGCAACGCGGCGCAGAAGCGTTCTTTCTGGGGGTATTCGCTCTCTGGCAGAAAAGGAGCCCAGTGACCACACGGTTTTCTTTTGCCTCATAAGCGGCGTGAAACAAGGTGTGGGTAATGTATGCTGGGGGTGCGGTGTGATGTGGCTGTCTTTCCCTAAGGACAGCGGGGGCCCGGGTGGGGGCGGCTTCTCCGTGTGAAGATGTGATTGGGGACCCGGCCAGCTGCCTTCCTAATGGCCTGTGTGACTCCCGCGCTCTCTGTCACCTGTAATTAACTTAGGGGACACTGACTCGGGGACTCCAGGGTCCCTCCCTTTCCTGTCTTTCCTGTCTTTCAAATCAAGTTACATCCCTTTTTTTTTTTTTTTTTGCAATCAAGTTTCAGAGCAAATGAGGACCAGAGAACAGATGTGGAGGCTGTGCATGTGCAGTTCCCCGCACAGACCCGGCAGGACAGCGGGTTTCAGAAGAAATGCAGGCAAGGCAGGCGCATCTTCTATGTAGGACTCTGCTCCTTACTTCATTTATATTTACAGCCGCGAGACGCGTATGAATACAGATATTTGGAGCTATTGGAAAGTCCTATTTGTTTATGTGCATGGGCCATAGCTCACTGTTTAAAGGGAGACAGGTAATGGCTTTGCCCACACTGCCCGAATTTTCCCTTTTTTTATCATTATTATTATTATTATTATTCTCCAGCCCTGCTCTTCAGGTGTGCAGCTACTTTAGGATTATGAGGGATGATGGATGATGCCGGGAAGTTTCTTTGGAAGCACTTCTGATATTGTGCAATGCACTTGGGGTCAGCTACACTTGACTGATGCGTGATTTATCCCCCGGCCCTGCCACTTCCCGAGATAAAGCTGCTGTTTTATCAAAAATGCCAGCCGCTGTGATTTAGAATTTATAAACCCCCGTTTTCAAATAATTGTTCTGATTACTTTCTGCCTTGGCAATAAAATGATAAAGGTAATTGCACACAAATGTGAGATAGCACCAAAATACAATGAAATTAGCCTGAATTAGCCTGGCTTGTCGATGAGGAGTATTTATGAAATGCGGCGCTGCAGTGAGGGAGGGCGTATGACAGCTGCCGGGTGAGTTACGGCCTTCATGCTCATCCTCCTTGAAATTTAAAAAAGAGGCTGTTTCTGCTGAGCGTGATTGTGCCTTTGAAATTAAGTCGAAGTGATTCTCCTAATTGGCAACAATAACGCGTTTGGAAGGCAGTATCTTCGATTGTGTTCTGCCTGGTTGCATTGCCTTTTATGTAGAGGCTTCCGGCTTCCGCTTCTCCCGGCTCAGGTAGAAGCGGACTTGGAATTCAGTCGCATCCAGGGGCTGGGATGCTGTCTTCTCTTTTGAGCAGTGCCCCTTGTCTGAGCGTTACAGACTTTTAAAAATACATGTCTAATGAAATCATTTAGAGTTCGAAGGGGAAAATTCTAGTTAATTTTCTGAAGTTTAAGGAGCACATACGGAGGCAACCGATCAATATATCTCTCTGACATCAATGTTTCTCTCTCTCTCTCTCTCTCCCACACACACACACACTCTCTGTAAAAATCAATGGAAAAAATATCCTCAAGTGAGGATTAACAACAACAACAAAAATGCAAAGATAACATTTCCTGTAATGAAGAAGGTTTGTGGATATTACTAATTATTTCAAAGAACTAAATTAGCCCATGAGTGAAACCCAGTACTGTGGCCCGTGGTCTGAGACAGCCTCCATGGAGGCCGCAGTCCGTGGAGGCAGCGGTCTCATTTCCAGGGGAAGCAGCGGTCCTTGTCCGACACTTGGCTTTCCCAGGGTTCCGTTTGCTCTTTCCTCCTGGGTTGGAACTTTCGCTTCTCCTGCATGAGCTGCTTCTTATTGCTGCCCAAAGTGTCTGGAATATATATTGCTTTAAGCTGTGGGATCACCTTCCTCTCGTGATGGTTTAATTTTTATTGCATCCCCACAGTGGGCCGGCTGTTGTTCAGATGATACTCACGGCGGTCCCTGCCTCGTGAGACCACGTTCAAAATTGCATCTTCCGTGCGGATCACGTCCCAGGAGCTGCACGCACACACTTACAGTTCCCTCTCACTTTTGTTGGCTCCGTCTCTCTTGTTTGCCCAGCACACTAATATTTCTTTGTATGCTTCACATTATTTCTGTAGAAAAAGTTGTGTTTCACTAAGCAGAAAATATGTTACAGTGATAGGAGTTAATTACTGTAGTTCCAAGTTGTTTAAAATTGGTGGAATGACTAAGTCTCCAGCTAAAGTTCTGCCGCAGGATGATAGAGAGATGCTGTCATTGCTACGGTAGGTTTTCCAGCGTATCCAGAGGTGGCTTTAGAAAAGGAACTCTACTCTGCCAGACACTTTATTTCTCTTACTGCTGTCTGCTTAGCTCTTCATGGTGATAGAGGATTCTGGAAGATGGAGTTGCTGATTCATTGAAATCCATATATATAATACTTAAAACCTTTTTTAAAATCTAAGTTTTAAGAATTACAAAGTATCTCTGGTCTCTCAGCTTTCGATGAAGGTGTAACACCAAATTGCTCCAGAGCCGGCAGGTAAGAAGAAGATCAGAGGGTCTGGGTGCACCAGGAGGGATGTCACTTCCCAGGTGATGGGCAGAACCATGGGGCTTCGTGTTGGCCGGGAGGATAGAGGCCCTGTAGGCCCGCTCAGGGCACACACTGGAGGCAGGGGCGCCGAGGCCCATCTCCAGCAGGGCCGGGGCCAGCCCAGGGAGCCCTCGCACCTGTGCTTCTGCACAATGAGCGTCCTCTGCTGTGACCAAAGGCCCCCAGGAGCGGGCAGGTGGGGGTCAGCTCAGGAGAGGAAATCCTGCAAGAATGACTCCTTGGGGAACGGTTACTGGCTATGTCAGCGGCTAGAATGCAATGCTCTTATAAAAAACGTGTGGCTTAGCAGGAAGCCACGTGTCTCGGGGAAGACCATGGACTTGCCGTGGGAGAGTGGTGAGACACGGACGATGTCGCACATTCTGTCTTCTCCCAATGCCCTCTCAGCAGTGCTGGCTGCGGGGGTGGGGGCGCCTCCCCAGTGCCCTCTGCTGGGTGTGGGGGTGGCTGTGGACCTGGGGTGCAGCGGGGCGGAGTGCCGGATCTCACTGTGTGCCGGGGTGCAGCCGTGGTGACACTGAGACGATGCAGAATGTCACTGTGGTGGCAGCTCCACGAGGACCTGGAGACCCTCTTTGCAGAAGGGTTTTGGCTGATGAAAAACATGGGGGGGCACGTGTCTTGGGGAGACACTAGGATTGACATGTGAGTGGGTGAAATGCTGGCACAGGGCAAGAGGGCCCGACAGCTGCAGCTCCACCGTGAGTCATGGACCTGCTGGTTCTTCAGTTACTTTATGGATTTTATCGACCAGCCATGTGCTAAGGAAGAATTGTAGGGGGTTTGCAGAAATGTACACATTTAGGAAAATGTAAAATACGTAAGAAATAGGTGAGGGCATTGGCCACGGGAAGAGGGGCCGGGAAATGAGTAAAGCAGTAACCAAAGGCCCACGTTCTCTGTAAAATGGCTCCGAACAGGCCAGGGTGAGCAGTGAGCGTCTGTGCCGCAGCCGGGGCGGCTTCCCTAGCAGTTACCTTAGGTTTCGGCTGGACTGTTCGTTGAACAAAAGCACACGCGCCGGCGGTCAGTGTGTTCGAGTGAGATGGAGGTCTTCTCGAGATAATTGGGGGTCAGGGGCCTTAGCGTGTATGCGGGCTAGCAGCCCCTAGGTGCTCAATGGGAGGCTCCGGCCCCGGGATGGGACTGGATGCGGCTTTATCTGTGTAGTAGCGCCAGCAGCGCCTGCACCTCTGGGCCTGCCCACTGCTGCCTCATCTGATACATGGGTGCGCTGCCCCCTGAGTGAGCTCCCCGGGGGGTGCTTTCCCTCCAAGGCTCCCTCCCCACCCCTCTCCTCCCCTCCCCGCTCCTCTGGGCTGGGTCTGGCTGTTGTCTTCCCAGGTTAAGGGTTTAAAGCAGGCTCAGTCCTGGCTGGCAAGAAAGGGCAGGGAATTCAATTTACTGAGTGTCGGCTGGCAGTTACAGTGCCAGGGACTCTGGGGAGGCAGAAAGCAACGAGGCCCGATTGCGCCCTCCAGGCCTTCAGAGGAGGGCAGCATGGGCAGCGGGGCCGCTCCCTCACCTGCGCTGTCCTCGCTCAGCACCGGTTCCACGGGGCTGTGGGCGGCCTGCAGCCATGCTTCCTGTTTTCTTCACAGCCCCTTGTTCTCATGTAAACACCTGCTTTAGCCTCCTCCCAAGGTGTTCCAATGATAGCAAGTTTATGTTCCGTTTATCTTTTCCTGTTACATGTTCACTTAATGCATGATTGATAGACTCGTATCTAAACGAGTCTCACCCCCGTGCATGGCCAACACCCTGGTGTCAAACCAGACAATCCCTGTGACCCACCACCCAGCCCGGGAAAGTCACTTCCTGCCTTTGAGCTTCAGGATTTCATCTTCAGAGACAAGGATGTGCCCGGCTCCCAGCACTTGCAGGGGGGAGAGAGGGGATGCACAGAGCCCGGCACACAGGACATGCAGTTGTCGGGAAAGAAGGCCTGTTATCAGACTGAGGTTTGGATTAGTGGTGCCAAAAAAAAAAGTGGAATTATAGTCTGTCCCACTGAGAGTCCTGAATGAGAAGTATATCCGATAATTTCTATAACAAGCAGTGTTGAGGATGTGGCGGAACTGAAGCCGGGACGCTGTTGGTGGGATGTCAAATGGGGAAGCTGCTGCAGAAAACAGTGTGGAGGATCCTCAGAGTTCCACATAGAGTGGCCACATGATCCAGCCAGTCCGCTCCTAGGCGAACCCCAAAGAATCCAACCGATATGAGTGCGCCAACAGCCATAGCAGCATTATTCACAACAGACCAGCGTTGGTGCTAACCCAGCTGTCCATCAAGGAATGAGCGGACAAACCCCAAATGTGGTCCATCGTACCATGGCATAGAACTCAGTCTTGAAAGGAAGGAAATTCTGACCCACACTCCACCAGGGGCGGGCCTGTTAGACATTACGCTGAGTGAAATAAGCCAGTCACAAAGGACACATTCCAGATGCAGCTCCTGGAGGGTCAGCTTCCGAGAGACAGGACGTGGGAGGGTGGGTGCCAGGGGCTGGTCTGGGTGGGAGGGGTTCCGTGTTTAGTGGGACAGTTTCTGTTGGGGATGGTGAAACGGGTGATGGTCACACAACATTGAATGCATTTGATGTCACTGATGGGTACGCTCATACATGGATGTGTATGATGTGTATTTTGCCACAATAAAAAGAAGTATATTGGTAACTTTTAAACAAAGGAATGTCTGGGACATTGTATCTAATGCACCTGGTCACTGGCTTGGCGTGGCCCTGCCCGAGTCTCCTGGGTGGGCCCCTTAGGAGTCACCCTGGGCAGGGGGCCCGGGGCGCCCCGTGCTGTCCCTGTGAGCCAGGGTGGGGCTCTTCTTCAGACCCGCGGGGCCACCACGGTAATTCCAGAAGCCATCCCGGCCTCGGTGTTCAGTGTAAGAAGAAAAGGGAAAAGAGAAAGTCCTGACTTTCTAAAGGACATTGTCAGACAAGGGAGGTGACGATCGTGTTTCATGAGGACGCTCCTCAGGACTCCAGGAGTGAGTTGGCGTGTGTTCTGCCTCCCGGGCCAGTGCTCCTGGAATCCACGGCTGGCTTTGTGCCCTCATTACCGTCCGTGTTCCGAGTCCCCAGAAGTGGAGAGAGCGGCAGCATCCTCCTTTCAAACCCACTTTAGAAAGATAGTTAATGTTAGTTTGCTCGCTAATTGGTTAGGTTCTTAGCGTGTAAAGGAGTCGTTAATTATCAAAGCTCTTGCCTTCTGTGACAGTGTGGGTGTTTCTTCTAACTCGTTACCTTTGAAATGAACATCACAGATTCGTGTGATTCTCATCTGAGAATGTTGTTTGAAGAATTCATTCTGCTGTAATTTAGATAAAATGTGCCAGCTCAGTTTTGTAGTAACATTCTCAAAGTTTTACATTTCTGTTCGTTGCTGAAATATGCTGCTGTAGAGGTCTTCCTGGTGGAAGTGGGGATGTGGGCGAAAGATAGGACGCCACCGATCAATTATTTGAACAGAGATTGGGTGTAGCGTACGTATGATTTTGCAATAATCCCTATTTCTGAGGAAAAATATTTGCACAATACTTAGTCATTGTGTCATTGGTAGATTGATTGGTAATGAGTTGGTCTTAGTCGTTATTGAAGCATAGATTCTGTATAGAAGTGGATTCTATGTATGTGTTCTCCATGTACATAACAAGTGTCTCAATCAAATAACGTGAGCCAAAATGATTTTTTCTATATTAAACATTAAATTTTCATTTAAACCACTCCAGTTCCGCCTGGCCTCATCTGACGCCATCATCCTCTCCAACACTGTCGCAGATCCCGGACCCCAGAGCTGGCCTCGCCTGTGCCGTGCCCTTGACCCTCGGCCGGGTTCTGCTGGACTCAGCACAGAATTTCTGAGCCCTCCGAGTTCCTGGGGTGGCGCTGGCTCTGACTGTCCCCCAGCAGCTGACAGCCCTGGGGAGAGATGGGTTGGACCTGCCCCTCTATCCTGGACCTGCCCCTCTCAGTCCTGCAGTGGCTGGGGGCAGGCCGCTGGCCACCTCAGCCCCAGAGGAGTGGAGGGGATTCAGCGACGGGTGCTGACCGATCGTCCAGCCACGTGCCCACCTGCAGGTGTGACCTGGCCTGCCATCTTTTGTGAGAGGACACGTGGGGCCCAGGCTGCTTCCTCAGCCCCACACACTGGAGGTCGGGGCAGAAGGGGCGGAGGTGGTCCCAACAGGGTGAGACATGGCAGGGTGGATGGGATGAAGGGCCCGGGTCTGGCCGTGATGGGTTGTGTCTTTGGCACCTGCAGTGACGGAGGACCATGCAATTCTGCCTCACCACTGCCTGACTTATTCGGCGATGCCAGCATCTCTGGGCTTCAGCCTTCAGCCTCCGACCCGAGGCTGTGGCCCCTCCATCCTCACGGCCCGGGCAGGTGTCCTGTGCCAAGTCCCACAGTCACAGGATGTGATGTCCCCCTGGACACCACCCCGCGGCCTGTCCACCACTGCAGGAGGGTCCTGTCGTCGCCGCGGCTCCGTGTGCTGGTTACAACCACAAAAAACAAGTCTCGGACTCCGGATCCTTCACCATCTTCCTTTGTCAGCATTTCCCTGTTTACTTGTTAATGGATGAAACATGTGAAAATATTTCACCCATTTTCAAGTACCAAACACATGGCAAGAAGGCCCGAGGACATCCGTGTGTCCTGGTTTACACTAACCCGCCTGCCTCGTTTGGGACCAGAGGTCTGTGTGTGGAGGGTCACGGGTCTGTGTGTGGAGGGTCACGGGTCTGTGTATGGAAGGTCCACAGATCCGTCTGTGATGCTGTCCATTGCTGGCTGCCCAGATACCCAACCTGAGGCCCTTCTGACCGACAGGTCACCTGAAGTCGAAGAACCTGGAGGGTGACACCGTTTTGCTGTAAGCCGGGACTATAAATCCTGTGTTAACTGTTCTAATTAAGACTCTGAGGCTGCTAAGCTGTCTTTGAGGGGAAGAACCTGTCCCCTTCTCCAGAGAAATAATGAATTTTGAGAGTTTATGGTTTTTTGAAGAATTCACTGTAAGATAAAGGACTGGTGTTTTATTCTTGCATTTATTAGTATTTAATCAAATGGCAAGTGCACTTTCGGGCTGGAAATCTTGGCTTCAGCCACAGGATTAGGTTGAATTATTGTTTAAAGAGTAAAAGGTATAGAATTATATGTTCAAGTTATCAAACCACTGATAGGTTCTGGGCAGAAGGCAGCTAATTTGGAGCGTGAAATTTCCTGCCCGGCATCAATCAGAGCATGCGCATTGGTTGGCAGCTCGGCCTTGTTGTGGGAACGGCGCTTGCTCCCCCCCCAGCCTCATGCCATCAAGGCCCTGCTCGCCGCGGCCCCCGGAGCGTGTCTGGAACATAGGGACACCGTCATAAATCACGCCGCAGGCTCACCGGGAGGCCTTCACGGCGAAACGTTGTGAAACTTCTCCTTCGTTGGGGATAAAGGGGACTTCATTCTGCCACCCTCTGCAGTGCCCGGGCCACAGGGACAGGACGCCCGGGGACGGTCTTGGGCTCACCGGGCACCCTGTGACCGCTGACTTGGGGCAGGTACCAAGGCCAACGTCTGGGTGCCTTGTTTGTAACCCGCCTGGGAGAAGGCAGGCCGTGTCTCCCTTCTAGAAGCCTCTTCCCAGCGTTCTCTTCGTGGGACGCCAAGGCTGGGAATGGTTAGAAGGGAAAGGCACGGAGGGCGAAGAGGTTCTGGAAGGGCAGCCTGGCCCGCGTGCTCCCGAGACAGCACGGCAGCGGGGGGAACACAGTCCCGGCTCGGGGTGTCTCGCTTTTCATCCGGCGGGAACCGGCCTCTGGCGCCAGCGGCTTAATTCGAACATTAAACGCCATTCATGTTAAAAGGGGGATGAAACGAAACGCACTTCATTTTTTCAGAGGTCTCCTAATAGGCATGAAAAATCCATTTTTTTCTGCCACCAATTAATGTCAGCCGCTCTAGTGGCTTTAGGTGACTGTCGTGCGATAGTGTGGGGAGCGGGCCGGCTGTGGATGGCGGGGTGTGCGCTCTGCGAGAGTGGGGCGCGGGCAGCCGGCTGTTGAATCCCTGTGTCCTGACTGTGGAGTCCCCGTGAAAGCCAGGCGAGAGGCCGGGGCTTGGAGGCCGTGGTTTCAGAGGCGGGAGCGGGTCTGGGGCAGCTGTTGGCAGATGTTCAGGGACTGGCTTGTTGGGAGCCTCCCTGGCACCCTCTAGCCTTGTGTTTTCCAAATTCACACTGGTTTGCCCAGTTTGGGCACGTTTTCCTCTGCCCCGAGGTCCTAAGGCGCTGCCTCCTCCCACACAGCTGTGCTCAGCAGCCATCCATGGTCGATGGTCGGGTTTTAAACTATGTCTCTCCTTGTTCTTGCCTGGAAGGCAGCCATTAGCCCAAGAATCTGTGCACACTCGGGGCCTGTCCATCACGGAGGAGGTTCTAGAAACAGTGTGCCCTTCCTCTGCCCCAGATGGGACGTTCTCGGGGGCATCGGTGTCACCATCTGCCCTCCCTCTCCCGTCTCCCACACTGGGTCCTCACCGCTGAAGCAGCTACCACAGTGGCCTCCTCTAACACGGGTTGCTCCCTCCTGAGACCTGGCCGCCTCCCAGGTCCCCAAATGCCCTGGGCGCTCTCTAGCACCAGAGTCTTAGCATGTGACCCGCCTGCCCCCATCTCTCCCTCCCCAACCCTCCTCCAGAAAATGCCTGCTTGCTTTCCTATGTCTGCCCCTCCTCCTGGAAGCCCTCCTGGACTCCCCAGGCACCAGACCTCCTCCCCAGCTACGGGCTCATGAGTGCTGGCGTCTCATGGAATCTCCTGGAATGGAATGGAATGGAATGGAATGGAATGGAATGATTCCTATAATCAGATCATCTATTCAGCAAGTATTTACTGAGCATGTGCAGTGTTCTGGCTGTGTTCTGGCACCCGGCAGGATCAGTTAGGACTGCTCCAGGCTGAAGAAGAGAGGATTCCCCGGTCTGTGCTGGTGGCTCACAGCGTCAGGGCCAGGGTGCTCCAGTCTCCCGGCCTAACACCGCGCAGTCGGGTGGACCGTCCCTGGTTTAAAGTTTAGTGTCTCAAGGACAAAGCCAGACTCGGCACCGGCCGAACAGGCTGTGTTGCACCCTTGGCCACGTGTCTCCCCGCACTTCTCTCTCGGGTACCCCAGGCCTCATGGCCAGCCTCCCAGCCCTGCTTCATGCCATGTTCCCCTCCACCTGCCCAGCAACTGCTGCCTCTCACCCTCCAGCTCCTTCTCGTCATTCAGGTCTCTGTAGACATCATTTTCTCCAAAATGTCTTAGCTGCTCACGTCTCCCCCAAAGTGTGGCCCTGCTCCCCAACAGCGGCTGCCTTCCCGCCCCAGCCGTGGCCTCCCCAAGGCCAGTGGGGACCCCCTTGGCCCTGAGCCTGGTGCCCGGGCAGGGCTGTGAATATTGTGGTTTCCACCAAGTGAGTGTCTTCATCCTTTCATGGCTGACTGGGGGTCAGGCTCATGCTCATGGCCGGTGTGGGTGGGGTTTTGTCACTGGAGCCCAATGGCCGGCTGGGCCCTGGAGCATGGTGGCATCGCAGGGTGGAGGGTCGGGGCCAGGGCTGTTGCACTCGCACAGCTTGAATTCTGTCGCGTCTTTGTGCCCCCAGCGTCCATGGCAGCCCCGGGTGTGTTTGCCTTTGTGGCCTGCCAGGCGGTGCCTGCCACCAGCCTGTGTTGAGACGCGCTTCCTCCCCGATGCCTCCTCTGCTATCGAGCCTCCTCTGCTTGCTGCCCGGTTTCTAGCCTCTGCGGGTCCCTGCTGAGGGCTGCGACACCCCGTCTCGTCCGCAGGCGTCTCAGCCCTCTGCCGGCCTGCCAGCTCCGTGGCACAAGGAACAAACCCACCTGCCACTTCAGGCTGGGCTTCCCGTCACCACACTGCTTGCCATGCCAGCTGCCACGCTCCCGTCCCAGGGACATTCTCTGTTCTGTCGGAGGAGTCAGCGTTCATCGGGTTGTCACTCTCACTGTGGAAGGGCGTGCCAAGTGTCCTGCTGTCTGAGGGAAAGAACTTCCTGTGTGGTTTCTGTGGCGTCTGAGTCTGTTCCTAGCAGGGCTGAGAGAATGTTATGTTGCTGATAGAACAGTTGCTGCTTTTCCTCTTTTGCCAGAGTGGCCGTCGGTGGGTCGCGGTGCATTATCTTCAGCAACGCTGCTGCTAATGGGCTCAGGAACCCAGAGGCGCTGGTCCCGGGCCCCACGCAGTCCCGGGGGAGGGGTCCCCATGAATCCTCACATGGGGGAGACTCTACTTAACCAATCAGAAAGCTAAGGAGCCACTCCCTCCGATGTCACAGAACAAAAGGACCCGCTGATGGGATGTGGTCAGAAGTGACACGTGCCTCGTTCGGACTTAGGTTTGGGACTTGCCGGTTGCTCCAGGTCTGACTGATGGTGCGCTTTCGGTCCCTGGCCTGATGTGGATGGGCCTCCCTCGCTCTGTGATTGACCTGGGGGCCTGTGGCTTTGGCGGCCGTGCAGGTCCCCGGAGCTTGTTCTCAATGCCACAAGGGCAGCCTGATCCTGGCGGGAGCTCCCACCGGGCAGCCCAGGGACAGCGCCGTGTTGCTGGGCTTGTGGTGCTGGTCCTGGGGACAGCAGGGCGGGGGCAGCGGTGGGCAGGCCGAGCCGCAGATCCCTGTGGTCCAGGTCCGAAGCACAGGTGCTGTGTGCTGGGCGCTGTTTGGGGTGGACACAGCCACTGTAGCTCGGATCTCTACAGGCTTGGCCAGCAGCCCTTGCCCGCTGCAGCCAGGCTCACGGCCTCCGAGGTTCAGCCAGTCAGCCTGGCCAGAGCCTGGCACTGGGACAGGGGGGTGAAGTCCGACAGGGGACCCTCAGGCCCTGCGCCCTCAGTCACCTTCATCGGCCCCCTGACCTCCCGCCCCTCCTCTGCACTCTCGTGTCTGTCTCCCTGGGCGCTATTGGAGCAGGTGGGGGTGAATGTGTCCCGGGGGGGACGCAGGTCCTTGGCCTTCAGGGCTGCCTGCCCACCGGCCCATCCAGGGCTTCCCGGGTTCTCCCGTTGGTCCCACAGAACAGCCCAGCGAGGCTGCAGTCAGTGTTGTTATTCCTACTTTATTGATGAGGACATTGAGGCCTGGGAGGGGCATGGACACGGCACCTTCGCTCCAGCTCCTGCTGAGTTTCTGCAGCAGTGCTGCGTCCCCGTCCTCCTTCGGGGCTGATGTGGGCACAGCCCTCCTCCCCTGGCAGCCACCCCTTCCCCCTGCCACTCGGCGCAGGCGTGCGCTGGCTTGGCCCCGGAGCCAGCTCTGGGCTCCTGCCTGGGCCTTGAATCAGAGGCAAGTGACAGGGAGGCGGGCAGCAGGGAATTGACGGTGGCTGCAACATCCTGTTTCCAGGGGCAACGGTGGCAACAGCGGCAGCTGCATGCCTACAGTCCCTGGCTGTCCCCGCAGATGTTTCCTGAGGCCCGGTCTTGGCTGCGCTGGACTGAGGCCAGCCTCGGTTCCTACAGTTTTCTGAGCGGCTTCTCCAGCCTTCCCAGAAGTTCTGAGTTATGGAACAGCCTTTCCGTAATTGCTTTTGTGCTTAAATTAGCCCGTCTCAGCTTCTGGAGCCTGCCACGGGGAGCCCTGCCCGAGAGGGGGCTCGTGGCTCGTGGGCTCAGGCTCCAGATCTGGGGCCTGAGCCAGGTCTCCTGGGCCTGGATCTGCTGGGAAACAGCCTTGGGCCTGTCGGGGCCAGTGCTTCTGAGCGGGACCCCGGTGGGAGGCCGGGTTGTGGGGAGCCCACTCACAAGACTATGTAAACACACATGAGCTGGTTTTGCTGCAAGACTGCTCCGAGCTTTAACATGCTAATGTGCAGGCTGAGTGTTCCCAGGACGGGTGGCGTGTCCAGCTGCTCCCTGGGCCCCGGAATCCTTCCTCGGAGCACTCCTCTGGGAGCCTGCTCTGGAAAATGGGGCCTGGACCCTTGGCCTGGGTGGTGGACACACTGACTGTCCAGTCCAGCACACATGTGCGATGCTTCTGCCATCAGTGGGACCCTGACTTGTGGTAGCAAATGCCCTGCCCCAGCACCTGCCAGTGGCTCAGGGGGATTGGAAATGTCCCCAGATGTGCGGGGTGGGAGGCAGCTGTTGGTTCTGGCCCCAAAAAATGAGGGGAGGCCCTCAGGGGGCTGGGAGAAGGGGTGGCCATCTGCTTTTGAAGAGTGATCAGCTTTTGAGGCTGTTGGATAAGATTCTGCAGAGGGTAGAGCACCCTCGGTGACAAGGTCAAAGGCCAAGGCCATTGGTTAAATGTCGATTGTGGCTGGGATAACTAACCCCAAGTCCTTCCCAGCTGCCAGGTCTCTACACAGGTTCGGGCCAGCCCTGTGCCAACCCTGAGAGTCAGGTGTCCTTTATCCTTCAGGGCAAAGCCCTGTGGGTCCGAGCCAGTGACAGGTGGTGGGTGGGACCCCTGACCCGCCTGGTGAAGTGGAGGGTGGAGGCCCCTCTCGGAAGCTTGGTCTATCCCACAGGCTGCGGTGCCTAGAAGAGGGCCATTCAGGGACATTGAGAAGGTTTCCCAGCAAAACCCCCTGTGCTCCCATGGGACCTGGGGAGGAACCCGGTTCAAACCCCCGTCGGTTTGCACAGAAAATGGGGATGGGACAGGGTGGCTCTGGAGCCTGGGGGCTTGGGATGGGATCTCAGGGTATTGCTTACACACGGTGTGGTTGGGGGAACGCCTTTGACCTCTTCAAGGGTCTAGATGTACCTGGGAGCAGGTGGGAGGCACGGAGGAGGGGCCTGGAGGAGGACAGCATGTATGTGAGAGCCGGGCTTGCGGGGCAGGTGAGGCTGGTGCAGGAAGGAGGATCCTGGGTAACCCGGCTTCGGACGGGGCAGGGATGGATGGTGCCTTCTCTGAAATGCCCCACATGGGAGGAATGCATGCAGGTGACCGTTTGGGACAAGGCCACTTGAGGTGCCTACAGGACAGCCAAGTGGAGATGGAGATGGGGAGGGAGCAGTCAGCGCTAGTCAGGAGCCCACCGGGTCTTGATGGGTGGGCGGCCCAGCTGGGCCAGTTTATCTCGCGAGATTGGGTGGGAGGTGGAACTGTGGGAATCGTGGGCTTAGGAGGAGGGACATGGGCGCTGGGCTGGTTGCGGAGTCGGCGAGGAGGACGGGCAGGCTGGTCCAGGTGCGCACCCCTCCACCCTCCCGTGCGTTACCGACTCCTTGGCTCCCTGGGGTGAGAGGGACTTTTATAAACTAGCAACCGGCCTCCACCCCTTGCTGGCTTCTCGCTGCTCTTGGTGAATCTGCTCCCTTTCAGCCTGTGCTGTGCCAACCAAAGGCGACATCTGCCACCACTGACCTGGAGGACGCATCAGGGATGTTTTTGTGCATTTACATTTGTTCCAATGTAAGCACATTTGGAAGCTTTGCAAAGCCTGCGAGTTACATTCCAACGGCTCTGCCTCCCGACCGCCTCCTGACACAGGTGGCGGCGCAGGTGCGGGCTGACGCACTCCGCCCCTGTGATCCGTTGTTCGTACACACGCTTTATTCCGAGTGCCGTGGTCTGTCTGCGGTTTTCATTGGTGAGAACTGGGGTGATTGTTTAATTGCTTTTGGAAAGTAGGGGGAGCTCAGTTTTAGGAGCTCTTCCAAAGGGGCCTCATCTCACCTCCGGTGCTCGTCAGCAGTGGGAGGAGGAGGGGAGTACCTGGGGAGTAAAGGCGAGGGCGCTGCCGATGGCCACGATGGGGCTGTTCTGTCCTCAAAGTAACTGTATGGAAGGAATGACACAGTGTATGACCAAACTCCAAACACGGGGGGAAGCTTTGAAGATGTTTCCCGCTTAAACACGGGTTTCCATTGAGCTGTAGGAGCGACCCGCTCTCTCCCTCGCACGTTCTCACCCGCTTCAAATGTTTCCTTAGGTCCGACGGAGGATGGATGCGGCCTGCGAGGTGAAGCACAGAGTGGTGGCCAGCCCCGTGGGGCAGCTCCGGATCTCCGGGTGCGAGCAGGGCCTGCACGGGATCAGCCTGCTGGGCGGGACGCCGCCGGCCGCTGGGTGAGTGACTCCCGCGGGACACCCTCTGGGTGGTGGCTCAGCGACAGAAGGAACCGGCGTGGTTCCTGCTTGGTTTCCCTGGGCCACGGGTAGTGGGAGCCACGGGCACAGTCACAGAAATTAGCCCAAGTGGGCGTCTGCGTCCTTCATTACCGGCTCCCGTGCTGGACACCCTAGAAGCCCCCCTCTGATGAAGCCCAGGGACATACTTTGGGTCAGCAGCTCCCAGGGGTTTGGTGAGAGGCGTTGCTTGATTGTGACCATTGAAGGCTGACTCTTCACGCGCGAGGTGGGATTTCTCTGGAAACTGGGTGACGCAGGTGCCTGCTCAATCTTGGCGTTTAAGTCGGGGCCCGTCTTCCCAGGTCAGTGGGCCTGGTGAGCTTCACACCAGCCTCCTGGACTGGCCCAGTCGGGCGCGCCTTGGCCTCTCAGTGCAGCTGGGGAGGAGGCAGGAACCCCCTTTGCAGCGTGAGGTCAGGGCTGCCCTCGCTTGGTGGACCATCTCCACTCTGTTTCTCTGACTGCAAGAGCATAAACATTGAGAGCCATCCTCAGTGTTCCGCTCTGAGATGTAACGTTGGATTTCCTCTGTCATTGATTGTGGAGTCGGGTTAAAGTGGCGGTTCTCGTTATTTCTGCCAGGAGAGGAAAAACCAGCCACTTGCAAGCCCGGTGTTTGTCAACTGGCTAATAAACACAATGCCAGGGACATTAGATAAAGAAAATACATAAGCAACATAAAAATCGACTCTAATGGGCCCTGTCAGAGGCCGCCATAATGAGCACCCGGCCGTCATAAATACCGCTCCTCGCCGGCGCTGTCGAGCTTTCCCTGTCGAGCCGCCTGTTACAATCGATAGACTTTCTGAAGACAGAACTAGGCACCCCTTTGAGCCATGTGCTCCTCCGCTCCCGACAGCCAGCTGGCGGCGTGTTGGGAAAATCACAGGCACCAAGTAATTTCTAGGGGGAAATGCCATTGTGTCTCTTAGCATGTTCGGTTGCGTTGAATTTGTTTGTTTGAAAACCACTCTTTAAAGTAAATTTGGGGATGAAGGAAAAAAAAGAAAGCGTTGTAAGACATGTTGAGTTGAATGCTCGTCATGCACCACAGAATAGGACGGATCTTGAGTTTCTGTGAATCAAGCTCAGATTAGGTTCAGCCGTGGGACACGGGCCTCCAATCCTGGCTTCAGTAGGTGCAGCTGTGGCTCAGGCAGCTCACAGGAGGGGCGGGGGGGGGGGGGGGGCTCTGCGCCTCTCGGCAGTGGGCCCTGTCCTGGTGCTGCAGGCCAGCCTCGGACCACCTGCCACTCACTCCGGGCAGCAGCAGGGAAGAGGAACACCGCCCGCCTCCCTCGCCAGAGGGTCAGCTGATGTTTTTCTCATCTCGTTGGCTAGAACGGTCACGTGATCACACCTAGCTGGAAGGCCTGCTGGGTTGTCCTGTATTGGCTAACATTAGGGTTTCTGCGTGTAAGGAAGAACTGGGAAAGAGGTTTTTGGGGGACACCCAGAAGCCTGGTTTATATAAATCTACACAGACATACATATAGATGGTTAACTTTGGGAGGGACATGAAGAGTTAAAGAATAGCATAAAAATCTGTATGCATACTCAGAATTAACAATAAAAATTACATAGTAAAATCCTTGGATTTTTTAAGTGTACAGCAAGTTTATACAGTGATGTACAACCCTGTACCCACCACCCCAGTCAAGACAGGAAACACTCCCAGAGGCTCCCTGTGCTCCCTTTTATCCAGTCCCCCTCCCTGGCGTCCAGTGTTGTGATTTATGTCCCAGGGACTCATCAGACTGGTTCTTAAGCTTCGTATAGAGTTGTCTTCCGTGTGGCTCAGCAGTGAGTTGAGGTTCTCCAGGGTCTGTGTGTCGTGAGTAGCTCGTTCTCTGTCATTGCTGAGGGGTTTGCTGTGGAGGACCCCGCAGCTTGTTTGTCTAATCTGTTAGCGTTTGAGTCCAATGTTCAGCTGCTATGAGTAAAACTGCTGTGAATATCCGGGTCCCTGCCTCTTGCGGGACACGTGTTTTCATTTCTCTTGAGTAAATGACCAGGTGTGGAATTTCTGGATTGCCTGGCAAATGTGTTTACCCTCATGAGAAATTGCTAGAACTTTCCCCAAAGTCAGACCTTTTACTTTCCCCCCTAGGCGTGAGTGAAGTGGGGGTGGTGTGCTCTCTCCCCAGCCCTTGGTGTTAGTTCTTAACGTTTTAGGCTCCAGTGGGTAAGGAGTGGGATCTCAGGGTTTCAGTTTGCACTTGCCTGATGGCCTAATCTAAACCCCTTATCCACCATGTCTGCCTTTTCACTGTGAGGGGTCTGCCAGCCCTGTGCCCATTTTTAATTGGTGTCATCTTGTTTTTTATTGATTTGTTCTGGTTACAGGATGTTTATCAAATGTATGTATAGTGATGATTTCCTCACAGGTGGGGCTTGTGTTTTATTTCCTAGTAGTCTTTTAATGGGTAGAAGTTTTGTCTCTAAGAAATCTTGCCTAATGTAATTTCACCAATACATTTTCCTATAAACTCTTTTAAAAGCTTTATCAGCTCTGATGGGGAGAGGTTGAGGTTGTGGAGGGATTGAGCAAAAACATAAATGAAAGAGAGAACTCATGGACATGGCCCACAGTGTGGTGATTTTGGGGTGGAGGTGGAAGAGGGCATGGGAGGATAAATGGTGATGGAAAAAATAAAATAAACAATTTTTAAAAGCTTTATCATTTTAACCTTTTATTTGGGTACATGAGCTATATCTCAAATTACTTTGTTGTGAGGTACTCAGTTGACTTCTTCCACATCGTTATTTAGTTGTTTCAGCATTATTTGTTGGAAACAACAACTTTCCTTTTCCCTTGAATTGTCTTGGTGCCTTTGACAAAAATCAATTGACCACACATGTGAGGGTCAGGGGTCGGGACGGTTTTGTACATGTGCTCACTTCATCTGTTCTACGTCAGAACCATGTTGACTTGATGCTTTGAATGAAGGTAATGGGAGTCCTCCAACTTTATTTTAGGGGGAAAAAAGATTGTTTTGGCTTTTAGGTGTCTTGATTTTCCATATTACCTTTACAATCAAGGTTTCAATTTCTTAAAAAAGGAAAGTATATTGGTATTTTGCTTGGGACCTCATTGAGTCTATATCAGTTTGGGGCGGGTTGACACCTTTTTAATTTTGAAGTTAATGACTGTAGTTTATCTCTGCATTTGTTTAGTTTCTCTTTCATTTTTCTCAGCAGTTGTGTGGTGTCCAGCTTAGAGATCCTGCCTTGTCTTTATAAATCTGATTTCTGAATGATCGATGGTATTCAAAATCCTTTTAAAACTTTACTTTTATTGCTGCTGGGATGTAACAATTGACTTTTGTATGTTGATCTTATATTCTACCGCCTTACTAAATTCACTTATTAGTTCTAGGAATTGCTTCCCTGGTTCCCTAAGATTTTCTTTATAGAGAATCACGATGCCTTTTATTTCTGCTTTTTCATTGCCCTGGGTAGAACCTCAAGCTGTGGCTAAATTCACCTTTGATGCCATCTGGGTCGTGTGTGTGTGTGTGTGTGTGTGTGTGTGTGTGTAGAAAGGCTTCTGACCGCCTGATAGAACTGGGTGCTGCCCTACCCCCGCTGGAGGGGACCTTCCCACCTCACTTGGCTTCGGGCAGGTAGAGCCGATGCACCCCAAGGCCACGTCCTCCAGCCCTGCTGATGACGGTGGCGCAGGGACTGTGAGTATCCTTGTTCTCCAGTTCGTACGTGTGACTCCTGTTCCCACCTTAGCCATCTGACTGCACAGGTGGGCAAAAGTAGGTTTACAGATATGAGTATGGAAAACAGTTTATTTTTTATTATTACTTATCAATTGTTGTATTTTCCATACGAACAACTGTAAACCTCCTTTAGCCCTACCCTGTATATACAGCTTCATACAGTGGTTTCTTTTTCTTTTTCTTTCTTTTTTTTTTTGTATAAATTACTCTCCTTTCCTTCCCTAGAAATATTTGAGTGAAGAATATCGGTTTGGAAAGCAGTGTAACAGTCTCAATTTTATAACTTCCTGTCAACATCAAGTTCCCATTAACAACGTCATGTCCAGGAGTGGCTGGCTGCTTGCCAGAGCCAGGCTGCTTTCTCCGCCTCGTCACCAGGAGGCCACACGGCTTTGACCTTGTCATGGTCCTGCAATGTCTAAAATCGAAGGAGAAGGGCCGTGGAATGTTTATTTCTCTAGTGCTCTCTTGGGACTGTAGTTTCCCATTAAGTTGATTACAGTATCTGATGGCTTGAGAGATGGCCTGTCCCGCCCTGGGCACACCTACGGTGCGGACAGAGCAGTAGGAATTTTGGAGCCAGGAAGCCGGAACGAAGGGCACATGCTTCGTCTCTCAGGGTCAGAGGCTTACCTTCGTTGTTTATTTTTTCCATGTAAACCACCTTAGGAGAATACAGGAATGCAGCACTGGAAGATTGTAACCTCGCCACTGTAAACCTTTTTCGTAGTTTGGGAGACTAAATTGCAGGCAGCCTGTTTTCTACTCTCTAGTCATAGGCGGTGGCTGCTCATTCGCCCCACCTGTTGCTCAGATTCAAGGAGGTTGGGCCTGACCCTCCTCCAGGACGTGGGTGGCTGGCCGGCTGGGTGCACCTGGACCCTCTGGGACTCCATGTCAGTGCAGGGGAAAGGGGTCGTCCGCCTCATTGGGTGCCCTGGCGGGTTTCCCTTCAGATGTTCCAAAGGAATCGCCCAGTGAGAGAGGGAAGGTCCGTGAGTCTCCTGGGGGAGGGCAGGCTCCTGCAGTCGAGTTGGGTCTGTCGGTTAAACAGGCAGGGACGACGGTTTCCTCGTGCTTTTGTTCTCTCCTGTCATCTTCCCATCCGCCACGTGGACCATCAGGGCCGTGAGCACGCCCAGAGCCTGCGTGACCCCCGACAGCCCGGCTCTGCCCCTGCCCGGACCCGTGTGCAGGGCATTCCCGCTCCAGGCGGTTCCTGAGGGCCCACGTGTCCTCAGGAGCTTCCCGGGAACCTCGCAGATTCGTTCTCTCCGGCAGATCGGGATGTTTTGGTACAGACACTCGCCGCGCTTTATTATAATTGATCTTTTCAGGAGGAGAGGGACCCCTGAAGCACAAACACTCGAAACTCCTGCAACAATAACACCCTCAGTCGCTGGGGACTGTCCCCCGCAGCGGCCGGGCTGGTCTCACTGCTGCTCTCAGCGGCTCCAAGTAACGATTGGTGGTGTATGTGCTTAAAAAATGTAATTATTTTACTTTACAGAGTGTTCCTTAAGGAGGTCTCTTGAGTCAAATAAGCATGTTTTTGTAGGAAAATCTTGCCAAGCTCTCTGGCTTTATGGAAATCGCCTGTTTTTTAAAACAAGGGCTTGAATGCCAGGAGCCTGGGACCCCTGTTCTTGCCCCCCCCCCCCACCCCCGGGCTCCTGGCTCCCAATCCCTGAGGTGTCGCAGTCCCGGGCCCCCGCCGTGTTCTGAGTAGAGGATAAGGTCTCGTGCCTGGGCTCCTCCCTGACTTCTGGTGTTGATGACTCAGTTGTGCAAATGCTTTGCTCGGAACATGGACAGCAGTTCCCTTGGAAGCCAGACTATGGCCTTGTTTCTCAGGTTGAGGGCTAAAGAGACAACGCGGGAAGCCAGGATGCTTCCTGGAATAGCCCTCGTTCCCGGGATGGGAAGGGTCGGGGGCTCACGGTGCCACAAGGGGCCTGCAGGGTGGTTGGTGCAGCCCCAAGGTCTCTGCTGTCGGCTGGTGGTAAAGTAAAGGGAGCAGCGTGTGTGCCCGGGTGGCCTCCGTGTTAATAACTCGGGTCATCCATGCTGCCTGTGGCTGCAGGAAACAGCCGACGATAAGCCCGCCTCTGGTTGTTTGGCCCATTGGTCCTGCGCCCACAGGAGAGAACTGCGTAGCCATGGAGTCATGGTGCCACAACTAGGCGTGAAGTTGTGTGGTTTTCTACAAACAAAAGTCAGCCGTGCATGGCCGCACAGCTCCTGGCCTCTTCTCTGGACATGAGGGCTCCTCGGCAGCTACTTTACTGCTTCCCTGTTTCCCTGGGGGGAGGGGGGGTCCGGGCCTAAGCAGGCAGGCTGACATCCCCTGAGGGGTCCTGGACTGTGAGAGGGGACCTGGCTGAGGGACCCCCCCTCCAGTACATGAATTCTCGTGCACTGGGCCTCTAGTAATTTTATAACACTATCCACCAGTCATTTGCCAAATAATAGTTCACGGAGCTATATGCAAAACTTCCAAATATTTATATTTCCATAGTATATTATCAAAATCCACATTAGTCAATACAATGCTTAAATGGGTAGACAATCTGTTAAATATTACTAGTAAAAGCTCTGGTACATAGTTTTTCCAAATTCAAATTTTCACTTAAAAGCTCAGATTGCATCATCTCTTCTTGGCAACAAATACAGACGCCCCTCGACTTAGGTGGGGTTACTGTAAACGAAATGCTCTACGTTGAAAACACATGAACACACTGAAGCCACCGAACGTCGGAGCCCAGCGGCAGCCTCTGTGGGATGCACATCGCCCTCTCACCGTCTACAGCCGGAAAGTCGTGCGAGCTGCCGTAAGCTGGGGACCATCAGCTATTCTCTTGAAATGGAGGCTCACTTTGTTCACTTTCGAGAAAACTTGCACCAGAAACTCAAGTCTGAGCCAACAGAGGGCCGGTCAGATAATTTCGGCAGTAAACATGGTTCCCATGAAGACAGCAGCTACTTCAGCAGGCAGCTCCGTCCTCAGTGCTCAGGCAGGAGAAAGCAGCCTATCTGGGAACACAGCAGAAGTGCCCTGGGCACATGTTGAAAAAGAGAGGTACTCAGGCCCGACCGCTGTGGTTCAGTGGTTGAGTGTTGACCATGAACCAGGACGTCATGATTTGATTCCTGGGTCAGGGCACATGCCCAGGTTGTGGGCTCGATCCCCAGTAGGGGGCATGCAGGAGGCAGCTGATCAATGATTCTCTCTCATCATTGATGTGTTTATCTCTCCCTTTTCTTTCCTCTCTGAAATACATATGTGTGTGTGTATACATATATATACATAAATATATATGTATATATATGTTTTCTCTCTCTCTCTCTCTCTCTCTCTCTCTCTCTCTCTCAGTGGCCAGATTATTATGACCACCCCATCAGTACAATGAAGTGAATTAGTTATGCAAATAATAATAGTAATAAAACCTGGAGAGTATTTGCTTAGGAAGTTTTCAATATTCAGTATTTTTGGAAGTGTCAATGAAGTACTGATGGGGTGGTCATAATAATCTGGCCACTCAGTGTGTGTGTGTGTGTGTGTAGAGAGAGAGAGAGAGAGAGAGAGAGAGAGAGAGAGAAGGGGGGGAGGGAGAGAGGAAATAGGAGAGAGAGAGGGGTACTCAGGGTCCAGACATTATACAATTAGCAATGTTTACTGCTTCGACAGCCATTCTTAAAGGAAACCTGCCCCGCCGTAAACGTGTCCGGGTGAAGAGCGCAGTGACCGCTGGTATGGTTTGTTTCCACAGCCTTGATCCATGGTCAAGGGCAGCAGTTTCCCCGGGACCTCAGCACCATCTTCAGAAATGTCAACACTGTGACAAAGGCCAACAAGGCCTCAGTATTATTCGGGAGCTCGTCTGACCTCACTGGTCACCTGGATGGTGTCGCAGAATGCGGTGCTGTGAGAAGGTCCGACCCAGGGCGTGGGATTTGTTCGTGGGACAGATGATGGAGCAGCCGTGAGCCCACACAGGCCTAGTAATGTGGACCCCTCCCACCTAAAGGCTTACCTTGGCCTGCTGTCTTGTTCTTACTTGGAAACACATCTTTTCTATACAAAATAAATTTAATATGAAATACGGTTCACTTCACAGTTTAATTGCTTCTAGCACATTTGGTAAACTGACATGTATCTGTATAAATTTTCCCCTGAAAATGACCTGGAACCCATATATTTCTACATGGATTGAAAACTTGTGTTTGAGATTTTGATTCATTAGATGGCTAACTCAGCATTTATTTAAATTTTAACAAAGCGACCGGATCCAGTGTGAGCAACTTTTTCTCTCTATTTTGTGAATCTATATCAGAGACAAATAAGACTATTTCTATGTTGCAATGAATAGTTTCTGCCCATGGAATTGCTGGCAGAGGCGAGAAAGTAGGAATCTTATTTTTGTGGATCTAGCCAAGAAAAAGAACGTAAACTTAGAAAAGTGTGTCATTTACCATTCACAGTCCAATGAAAAAACTCAGGGGCTGGAAATTTTCCATAAAAATTGTAGTATCAGCATTTAAGACCCAGCAAGAAGGGTATACGAGCATTTAAGGATTCCTAGCCCCAGCCGCTGGCACTCGGAATGCTGTGAACCTTGTCCCAGCAAGCACAGTCTTGACTTGATTAGAAAAGAGGTCCCCTTGTGAGGATTGTGTTGGTGCAGGGTGTGCACTTTAACAGGTTCGGAGAGGGGGTCCTGCCTCACTTCTGTCGGCTGAGGGAAGCAGGGTGCACATCTGCAGGGTGCTTGGCTCAGACAAGAGGGGCGTGCAGTCAGAAAGTGTCTGAAAACAATGGTGGTTGGAAGGGTTGTTTGGGAATGAGGTGCAAGTTGGCCAAACTGTGACTTCTATGGGTGGGTATTCAGAGACGCCGGTGGGGGCGGCCGGGTGGCTTCTTTGTCGAGTGGATGTTTCCAATGTTTGGGGTAGGGACAGTCTTCCTAGTAGAACTCTTGCTGTGCAAGGTTGTGGCAAAGGAGAAGGAAGCCAGGCAGAGCCAGAGGACTCCTGGTGGAGGGGATGGAGCCCACAGTCTGTGGAGTCAGAGTGGGTGAACTTACAGAAGAGACGGTACAGGAAGAGAGGTGCACAGAGTGGGTGCCAGAGGTGGGCAGATGCCCCTCCCATTCCCTCAGAATGCTAACAAGCAGAACCACGTAAAGTGGAGCAGGCACCCGACCAGGTCACCAGATGGGAGAGGAAACACGCCGGGGGGAGGGACACCGCAGCGCTCAGGACACGAGGTCGAGTCCGAGCACGACTGGCCTCTGTGAAGAATAATTAGCCCCAGACGAACGGAGACTCTAGTTCTGGCTTTAGGAGCAGAACCCCAAAAGATCAAACTTTTCATGTGGCCTACCTGCATTTCATAACAAAAAGCTAAACAATGTTTATTAAACACACACACACACACACACACACACACACACACAGGTATCCAACAGTCAACCAGGCAAAATTCACACATACAGCATCCAACTGAGATTTATCAGAGAGGCATAAAAGGAGGAAAAGATGAGCCACAGTGAGGGGGAAGATCAATCAAAACCAGCCCCAAACTGACACAGATGTTAAAATCAGCACATGAGGATATTAAAAGACAGTACAACTGTATTCCACATGTCAAAAAGGTAAGTGGAGAAGTGTGAGCTATAAAAATGACAGATGGCACTGGTGGAGATCAGAATTGTAATGTCTGAGAAGACAAATGCACTGGTTAGAACTAACAGCGGATTACAGTGCAGATGAAAAGGGTAGTGAGCTTGAGAACACAACAGAAACTATCTGAACTCAAGGAAAATAACAATTTTTAATATCCCAAAATATTTGAGAACTTTGGGGTAACTTAAAGCAGCCAAATATGTGTGTAATTGGAGGTTCTGAGGAAGAAGAAAAAGATTTTAAAAACTGTGGTCAAACATTTTTTAAATTTGATAAAAACTATAAACCCACTAAACCAAACTCAATGAAACCCAAGTCCAAGAAACACGAACAGACCTACACAAAAGCATGAAACAGTCAAGTTGTTCAAAACCAATGATAAAGAAAATCTTAAAAACAGCCAAGAGCAGGGGGTTGCAATATACTAAGAAAATTAAGGACGACAGCCGATTTTTGATAAAAAACAATGCAAGTCAGGGGACAGTGGAACAAGACCTTTTATATAAAAAATACTGTCACCTTAAAATCTTAAGCACAGAAAAAAAACACCCAAAAACCTTTCTAATATTAAGCTAACCTTTAAGACGGCAAGATCTAGAAGACCTTATCACAATAGACCCCCATCACAGTAAACCTTAAAGCCCTACGGGTAGATGGAAAATGACCCCAAAGGGAAAGGAGGATGTTCAGAAACGAACTCCCCCCGCACCACTGGTGGGAAAGCCAAATGGAGCAGCCACTGTGGAAAGCCTTTGGCAATTTGTGATGATGTGAAGCATCTGCTGACGATGTGACCCACCTGGTGAAATAAAAGCCTTTACAACTAGTGGCCTTATTTGTCACAGCCCCAACAGGGAAACGCACAATGTCCATCGGATGGATGACAGACTGTGTGCGCACACAGTGGACAGCTGACCTGTGCAACCACACACATAGGCCGGAGGAGTTCGGACCCACCACAACTCCATTTGAAAAGGTATAAAACTGCATGGAAAGGATGGAATCACAGACAGTCCTTCATGATATTTCAGAAAATTCAAACCAACGCATAACCTCATCACAGGAACAAGAATGGAGAGCAGGGAGCGGGAGGAGGGGTTACAAGGTTGTAAGAGGGGGCAATGGAAATGTTGTTTTGATTGTGGTCTTACACGTGTCAGATTTTATTAAGTGCACACTTTCCATGCGTGCACTTATGTCATTTGTCACTCTAAAATTCTGTTTTCTGAAAAGAGAAATAGCTTACCAAGTGTGCCCCCTGTGGCCCAACAAGTAGCCACGTTTGGGGGAAAAAACCCTCGCTTGCCATTCCCAGTTTCATTCTTTGCCTCTGTTTTCCACACTGAAATATCATTTCCCACAAATGGTGATGGCTGAAGTAAAAAAGACATTACCGAGCGGTGGGGAGTACGTGCGGAAACGGGACCCTCACACATGCTGGCAGGAACGTAACGCGGTGCAGCTGCTTTGGGAAACTGTTAGGAGGGTCAGCAAGATGATACACACGGAACTCCCATGGGACCCTGCAATTCCCCTCCCAGGTATGCAACCAAAAGACATGAAAACACGTGTCTGCACAAAACTACATTCGCAGCGGCATGGTTCACAAGAGCCAAAGACAGTCCAGAGGCGCAGCGGCCCCTGAGGAGACAGAGCAGCATGGTCTGTGCTCAGGATGGAAGCTGTTCACAGGCATGAGTCTTACTCCACGCTGCTCCACCCGGAACCCTCCAGACATTATGCTAAGTGAATGAAGCCGACACAGCAGGCCCAATACTGTGACTCAGTTTATGTGACGTGTCCAGAACAGCCAAACTTATAGAGATAGAAATAGACCAGAGCTTGGCCCGCAGGAGGAGCAGGAGCAGGGGCAGGAATGACCACTAATAGAAATAGGGGTCCTTTTAGGAGTGTTGACATGTTCTAAAATTAGATTGTGGCGATGGATGTACAACTCTGTGAGTGTATTAAAACCACTGAGCTGCATACCTTACGTGGGAATGTGGAAAATAGATCTAAGAAAAGTATGACATTACAAAAATAATACGTTCTATGTCCTCATGCAAAAGGAGATGCAGATGAAGAAGCCAGGAGTGCTTTTTAAGTGTGAAATCTGCTTTTTATGTGCTGGCAGCTGAAGTCTCCGACGGGCCGGCCAGCTACCCCTGCTCCATCCGGCCAGCTTCCGGGCCACACCATCCTCTCAGGACCAAAGAAAGGTCTCTGGTGGTCTGTCTGCAAGAACCCCTGGCCCCGCGCTGTCCACCCCCTGAGAGAGCCGCCCTCCCCGCCTCTCTGAAGGTGCTGTGTGCCCCGCCCTCACCAGCTCCTGCCCACGGTCACTCCCGCTCTGCACCAGAGTTCAGGCTCCATCGCACGCCAGGCCTCGAGCTTGTCCCGCCGGCTCCGGCTGCGTGGTGCTGGTCAGCATCCCATGTCCTCTCCTGTGCACCTGACACTCAGACACGCCACCGAGCCCCTCTTCCCCTCCCAGCTCCGCCGCACAAGCCAGAGTCATTGGCTGGACAGGTTTCAAGGACCTGCCCATGGCCTTCAGTGAGGGATAGAGGGCCCTCCCATCGGCCTGGGAGGAGGAGGAGCTGGGAATAGAAGGAAAGTGCAGGCAGCTCCGACAGGTGAGCAGTGGACAGAGACATCCTCACCCAAAGGCCATCCAAACAGCCGCTACACACGCCCAACACGGGCCCCGCTTCAGAAAGAGGGGTGCTGCCAGATGTCAGAAAATAGAGAGGGAGGGACAGGACCAGAACTGGGACCCGGGTGGCCACCTGTCCGAAGGCCAGCCTTGCTCAGTGCGTAGAGTCCGCTTCTGTCCCTCCCGCCCTGAACTACCCAAGAGCAACAGACCAGACTCCATCCAAAGTAAGTGTGAAAGTCACGGAAAACGGAAGCCAAGTCCCTGCCTTACAACAACATTCGAGGGGCAAATAATTAGCTTCACTCGTCCCGTAATAAATTTCCATGGAACCCCAAAAGATTGCCTCTAAAAGCAATGAATTCAGTCCTCAGATGATAATGGGTCTTTTACTGTCTTTATTTTTATATTGATTTCAGAATAATTGTTTGCTGTTAGATTGGCTAAGTGTTTAGCTGTTTGCATTTCCATCAGATGCTAATTTAACTTATTACTGGGAGTTAAATCAAGTGCACCCCAGGCAGTTCTGCAGGAGCCCCGCCCACCATGTGCCACGTGGGCGGCTTCCTGGAGGAAGCCACGCAGCCCTCTCCTGTGGCTGCGGCAGGAGACGCCCCAGAGAGAGGCAGGATATTCTCCCTGCAGCTCGTTTGTCTTCGGTGCCGGCATCTGTCTTCCAGGGAAGATGGGAGAACGCCGATATTTAGGGGCATCAAGTGATGCAGTGCAAGCACCTCTCAAAACCGTGGTCAATATTCTCATGTTTTTAGCTCTGTTTTCAGTCATAAACATCATTCCTCATAAAAAGAAATCATTCTCTTTTCAGCCAGCAGTCCCTGCAGTCGATATGCAGTCGGTGGAGTGGCCATAATGGGCTGGTCAGGTTGGGGCAGGTGTGGGGGCCCCCGGGCCACGCAGGCCAAGAACACGCTGGTGCCTTAATGTCAACGAGCTTTATTTGGGGAAGGAGAGCTGCCAGGAGGGAGCAGGTCCAAAGGCAGCAACAAGGGGAGGGCGTTACCGCGGGGTGACATCACCTGTTTCACAGTCCACCTCCTAACCCCTTTTCTCCTCCCAGCTCCGCCGACAAATCATTTTTTTTTTTAAGATTGACTTTATCGCCTGGAAAAGTGTGCAATTCCTTCTAAAAGTTAACACCTAGATACCGAGCAGAGGTCGTGCTGAAAAGGAACATTTTACAAAGCAAACACTTCGGTGTTTAAAAGTCACGTTAGCAAAAGAGATGCAGGTAAGAATCCTATTTCTAAGGCGGCCTGTTAGACGCAGGCCAACGCCCGGCAGGTGGTGTGTGCACAGGCGCTGCTCGGTGCTCGCGAGGATGCAAACAGGAGGAGGGTCGGTG
The DNA here is from genome assembly GCF_000147115.1 of Myotis lucifugus. Classification (NCBI taxonomy): domain Eukaryota; kingdom Metazoa; phylum Chordata; class Mammalia; order Chiroptera; family Vespertilionidae; genus Myotis; species Myotis lucifugus. The sequence goes on from NW_005871303.1 coordinate 91,104, forward strand.
CCGAGCTGCTTCCCGGCCCACAGGCTGTCCTGGGCTCAGCCCCACTGCGCCCAGAGGTGCCAGGCTCCCCCAGCACGTGCTCCGCAGGAGGCCAGAACCTCGCCTGCTGCTGTCCTCGGTTCCTTCATCAGCAGAGCAACCTCCGCACTCGGGCTTATGCAGGGGCCCATGATGCCAGCTGGCCTGAGCACTGGGTATGCGAGGAGCAGCTGAAGCATGAGGAGTGGACTCGTCTGCAGAATGTGGCTCTGAAGGCTGAGGGCGGGGGTGACCAGGTGTCACCCCTGCAGTGCAGCGACGCCCTGCGATGAGCCATGGCCCCGAAGGCTGTTGGGATGTGCAGGCTGGGGCCTGGGCGACCACATCTTGCTCTTCAGCCTCCTCTCGCGTCCCTCCTGTCCCCAGCAGCAGGGGATGAACTCAGCACCGTCTCGCACACACTCTGGGACCTGCACATCCGGGGGGACCACAGGGCCGCGGCTCTCGCGGACACTGCCTCGAGCCAGGATCCGTGCCCCCCTCTCTCGAAAGGACACAGCTGCCTCTGGACAGAAGAACCTGCCTGGACCCAAATGCACAGGAGGTTTGTGTGCTTTCCAGAAAAAGGGGGCGTCAGTCCCGGCAATGCCACCTGTTGGCCTTCCCAGGGACGGTCTCCTCCCAGAACTGCTCCCCCTCTGCCTCCAAAGGCAGGTGTGCAGAGCGCCCCCTCCAGGCCCGGGCACAGGGCTGAGAGGTGCCAGCTGCCTCCGCTTTACTTCTGACAGACCCCTGTGACCCTGTGGAGGAAGGATTATTTGTCCTATTTTATATATTTTTTAAAAACCCAAACACATAGGTTAACATTCCCCAACTCACAGAGTGAGCATGTGGGATGGTGTCTAGGAGGCTCCAGAGCTTGTACCCTCAGCTCCAACCGACAAGATTGCCCGAGAAGAAGTGCCACCCAGAGAAGGAGGGCTTCTCACACGTGAACGAAGAAACACAGTACCGGCCAGAGCCCCTGTGTGCCACCCCCTTTAAAACAGAGCCGTGCTCCTGAGCTAATGCCGCCTCATCTGAGCTGCCTGACAAAAGTGTGCGTTAGTGAGGGGTCCTTCCACACTCTTACATGCCTTGGGAGCTCAGACGATCCCGGCTCACGCGGGTGCGAAGCAGGAGAAAAACACCCTCGAGGCTCTCCACCAGGAGAGGACACGCTCAGAGTTCTACCTGACGTCCCAGGATCCAAGAAAAGTCTACAGCTGAGCCCGCCCCTCGCCCACCGGCCTGCGGGGCCTGCCAGGCGCAGGCAAGCACAGCGCCTTGAGCCCACGTGGAAGGAGCAGCTCATGAGGACCAGCTCTGTTTAACACGCGCTCAGGGCGAGCCCATTTGAATATTCAAATTGGGGCCACATACACAAGAATCCAAGACAATGGCTATGGCTTTTTTCCATTTTGGAAAATGCATTTGTCTTTAAAAAGACAAATCTTAATTTTTTGTTTTAATTTAATGCAGATATCACTAAGATATGTAAGCCATCCTAATCATGCTAACAGATTAGCATTTCCGTCATTCCGAACACACTTATCCTTTCTAATATATGTACAGTTTGTGAAGGTTACCTGTTTCAGTGTTGTAATGTTCCCAAAGTCACCAGTGACCCACGTCAACAGCACTGTACAGTTGGTAGCATGATCTCATAGCCTTAAGCATGATCTCACTAAGAGGCACACTTTCCGGAGTGAACCCCAAAGAGACATGCAATTATTGGTAGTAAAACCGATACAACTGGGAAGAGGTGGCTTCCCTTCTATAAGCTTCTTTTACGCGAAAGGCAATCTACACACTCATTTCCACGCGTGACAACCCCGCGTGTCTGCCCGTTATGCGTGGCCACAGGTGGGAACAGCAGAGCAGAGGCCATGGGACGTGCCAAGGCCACAGGCTGCGGGGCAGCTGCAGGGATCAGGGCTCATCCGGTGCTTCCCACAGCCTGCCTCCTGACGCACCAACTGCCTTCTGGGAATGAGAGTCATGGATGTAAGAGGCTGAGCCTAATAGTAGGGAAAACTGGCTTTCAGATAGCTACAAAACCTTAGGTTCTAAAATTGTTAAGGAAAAAAAATAGTATGAAAAATACTGATCTATTGAGGTTTACGATAATGGACCAACAGGAACCGTGTTTACAAACACGTGTTAGGGTAGCACCCGTCGCACCCCCAGGGATCATCTTTAGCTAAAGTTTTCTAAAATTTCTCAGAAAAATGATCAATGGAGTAGAAGAGTTTATAGACAACTAGAAGCCAGGTTTGAAAATGGAGTTAAATTGTTATCAGCTTAAAACAGACTATTATAAAATCTGACTACATAAAATTTTTTCTTAAAAATGTTCCATGGACAAAAGTCAAAATAGGAATGACCATCTTTAATATGCAAAAAGTTCTTACAAATAAGACATTATCCAATAGAAAAAAAACACATGCATTTGACTTAAAAAGCACAAATGATCAGTAAACATAAAGGAAGATGTTCAGTCTCAATTATAATAAAATTTTTAAATAACAAGGACAATTTGAAAGCACCTAAATTTTTAATCCTACTTCTCAGAATTTATTCTATGTAGAGTTGCACAAGTACAGAAAGGTATCTATAAAGATAGTCACAATGCTGCCTGAAATAGCTCCAAACAGCACAAGGACAAAAAAAAAAAAAAAAAGGTACGAGAAAGAATCTGAACATATATTAATAGGGGATTAAGACACATGTTGGTTTATCATTTACACACACACACACACACACACACTAAAATATGAGCTAGTCATTGAAAGAAAAACCCAGCTATCTTCACAATCATGCTGTTTAACAGCTATTAGATGGCAGTCTCTATCCCAAATTTTCACAGTTAATTGGCAATTGTCTTTCAAGACATTTTCCATACAAACACAACCCAGGATCTGCACTAACTGGAAACATTTCTGACTGACCTTGTTACAGTTTCTTTCCACTCACCAGTACCCATTGTATAGTGAGTTTCCAGCCTGCTCGACTATCAGACTTAATTGTAATTTCCGAGAAACTGGAAAGAAATAGGAAGCTCACAAGGAGAATGATGTGTGAGTAGCAGCCAACCACCCAGAAGACACCCAGTCCTTCCAAGTCAGGCTGCTACGTGAGGAAGATTCAGACTGACGCGACCAATTACATTTAAACTGAGGGTTTTCTTTGTAAACCAACTGATTGAAGATAATTTCCTTGAATTATATCTTTTCTGAAAAATAACCTTAATGTGTTCATCGAAGATTTGAGGGAAGTGTTAGGAGTACACACAGTAACCATAGAATTATAGGCTTCCCACAACAAAGTTTCCCTGAAATCGTATGTTCCTCTTAGAAGTAACTATCTCTAACATAATTTGTTCTTAAACCCCAAGCAAATATTTCACCGGAAGCTAGATGAAAGCCTTTTATTTAAACCTTCCATATCGGCACCTTTTTAAAAAAATATATATTTTATTGATTTTTTACAGAGAGGAAGGGAGAGGGATAGAGAGTTAGAAACATCAAAGAGAGAGACATGGATCAGCTGCCTCCTGCACACCCCCTACTGGGGATGTGCCCGCAACCAAGGTACATGCCCTTGACTGGAATCGAACCTGGGACCCCTCAGTCCGCAGGCCGACGCTCTATCCCAGTGATGGCGAACCTTTTGAGCTCGACGTGTCAGCATTTTGATTGGAAGCAGGGTTTGGGTAGGTTTGTCAATCCCAGATGTACTTACCGTGGGAAGATTATAGCTTAATTACAGCCCGGGAGGGTCAGCAATGTTCATATGCAAGATGCTTCCGCCGAGTGTCACTTGGGTACAATCAATTAAAATGCACGGTGGGTTGTTCAAAGGGAAACTCGAACCCGAGGGCCCGCTGTCACGCTCCCGGCCCTCGCGTGCATTAAGAGGTTAATTTCTATGTTGCTCTGATGCATAGATGCAAGTGTCATATTTCTATCAGATACTCACAGCTCACCTAGATGATTGATATCAATTTCTCTTCATAATATGACCAGCAAATAAAACACGCGGCGGCTCTAATATATAAAGAAATAACATGTGACAAGGTTCCCTAAAACACTTCTGCTCTGGACCTCACAAGCTAAATTGCTTTTGCTGGCCCCTTCCACCTCTCAGCATGCTTGACAGACAAATTGATCGAAACATTGGGAAATAATATGCTTGCAAAATTTCTCTGGGTGAGTTTTCCGTCTTTTGAATTTTTCATACAGGAACAAAATGAAAGATTGCCTCCTTGATTTTGCCTCCATTATGCGGCCCCATCTCATGTACTACAGGCGCGTACAATACTTCAAACAGCAGCGAGGCGTTGTAAACAGAACGTGGAACATTTTTCATGAAACACCCAGGCCGTGTGAAGTTAGGAGCCCGGGCGGCAGGCAGCCCTGCCCCGCAGATCGGCTGCTCCGTGTAATGAATTCATACATTTGAAGTTGCCGGAGGGCCTCTCGTTAGACGCCGGGGTGTTTATTACAGGAAATACTGCCTGGATCATTTAAGAAGTCAGAAGGCTGGGTGATTTGATTAGAAATGTTGACGGTGGAGGTGTGTAAAGAATGTCACTCACTCCTATTTTCCAACTTCAATATGAGGACCCTTCATTTTTCCTGACTTCCTCGAAGCCCTCTTGGAGCGCGGAAAGGGGGACCCGGAGAAAACTTTCTGAGGGTGCACTGCGCGCTGGCGGCCTGGCCGCGCCCCAGGCACTTGTTACTCTGGGTGCAGGGACGCCATCGCGTAGGAAACAGATGAGGGCCAAGGAGCATCCTGATGACATGCGGCCGCTGATGATCAGGGACCAGAGAGGCCTAAACGCGTCCCTGCTCTTCATACACGGCCGTGTCTACCGCGAACAGCCCTCCCGGCCGCGCCTCCTGCTCCGCAGCCAGGCCCTCGGGCGCTTCCGGAGTTTTTAAATTGATGTCTGTAGTGTTACAGAATGGGCAGAGTCCTCATACATTTAAATTTACACCTCATGAAAATTCTTATTAACTAAATTTTCCCCTCAGTACTCGCAGGTCAAGAATCGATGAATAGTCAATTTTTTTCAGTCAAAATTAAACAAATCATAAAAAATGGCATAATTCCCCGCATTGCAGATTAGATTTAGTGGGTAATATCTGCCAGATATGAAAAACAGAACTCATTACGTTGCACTAAAATAATTTTCACCGCAGTCTTTTTATTTCACTTCATCAGCTTTCACCAGTTTTGATCGGTTTGTTACAATATTTCACAAAATAACTTGGCTTGAAAATAGACTCTGCAGGTCCATGCCCCGAGGCCCCCCGGGCGTGAGGTCACCTTGGCAGGAGATGCTGGTCCGCCCGGGTACTGGGCCCCTCCCACAGCCCGTGAGCTGTCACAGGCGGCCACCTGGCACCCCCGATGGAGGCCGGGGTGTGGGAGACTCACAGCCCCACCATCAGAAGCCATGGAGACGGGTGTTTGACGGATTTCTTTTCCAAACAAAATCTTAGTTAAGAAGACAGAGGAACATAAAGGTCCTTTGTTCCTACTCAGAACCTTTGATGCGGGTACAATCTGGACTCTGGTTATTAATGACAGGAAGGCCAGTGACAATATTCAAACAAAGCACAGCCTGTGGGGGCACGTGGAGGGTGGCGTGGCCCTGGGGAGGGAATAACTTGGTAAAGAGAAATGGAAGGACCCCCGCCCCCCCCGCCCCAGAAAGGAGATGCGTGTTCACTCCACTCCAAAGGCAGCCCCATGCGCTGACGGTGGTGGCAG